>NW_027363159.1:0-280000 GCF_046119375.1 Phyllobates terribilis | reverse complement strand
GAATCTTCTTTATCCTGATAGGTGATGGTTCAGTGTCATGTAAATTTAAATAAAGTTGAGAACGTTTGACACCTAATTGCAATGCTTCATGTATTTATTTTGTATGCTTCTGTCTGATTTTGTTTGGGAGTCGGGCTCCATCACATATCACTGAGTGACACGTCTGACATCTGCCGGCTGCAGTTTTGCCCCAGGGGTCGCCCCTGCTCTGGGGAGTATGATGGAGCAGAGAAGATAAGCATTACAGCACAGCACCTGCAAGTGAGCGCTCATCCTCAGAATAAGGACTGATATTACACTATTACAAGCAGCTTCCTCGCCTCATTCACACAGGGAGTATTTTGGGCAGTAATTTACATTAGTATTTGTAAGCTAAAAACCAGAGTAGAACAAACACAGAGAAAAATAATAACTGAACCACTCTCACCTCTTCTGTGTTTTGGATCCACTCCTGGCGTCTGTTAACAAATACTGATGCAAAATATCGCCATGTAAAAGGGCCCTAAATCCTTACTGACTGATTGGACAATTCTTTACAAAAAAAACAATATATGCCTCACCATGCATTTAATCCATCCTGCTGCTCATATCTTCTGGGCTCAGACCCACAATGCCGTGACTCTCGGCCAGTGTACATAAGGAGAAAGTGGGAAAAGTCTCCAATAAAAAATAATTCTCACTTTATTGGTGCAAAATATTAAAATATATAAAAGTCCATGATAGCGGAGATGCAATCTCGACGCGTTTCTGGTTACGCCCTTAGTCAGTGATCCTGTTGTCATGACAACCCGCGCCTCCAGGTATCCCAGCGACGGTGGCCTGCTTAGACCAAGCTAGGAGCATGGTCTCAGAGGCTTCTATCACTGTAACACTGACAGGTAGAATTCATTGCAATGCTTTATAACAGCGATTATACTAATAAAAGCTAGTCCCATAGAGGGACTAAATGAAAAAGTAAAAAAAAGAATGTGAAAAAATATAAAAAAAAAAACCTAATCAAAAAATAAACAAAAAAAAATGAAAATAATGTTATATCAATAAATGGGTAAATTCATATAAAAACTAAAATAAACCAAAAAGGTCCACATATTTGTTATCATCACGTCCACGGCCTATAAAAAGGTCACACTACTTAACGCCTTCAGTGAACATTGTAAAAAAAAAACTATTCTTTTTCATCTTACCACCAAACAAAGAGTGGAATAAAACACGATGAAAAAGTCTAATGGAAATAAAAATGGTATAGCTGAAAACTAGTGACGAGCGAGCACTAAAATGCTCGGGTGCTCGCTGCTCGAGTCAAGCAAATTGGAATACTCGGCTGCTCGGTCCAAGTAACGAGCCCAATGTAAGTCTATGGGAAACTCCAGCATTCTTTCGGCGCCCCCCCCCCCTGGCGGTCTGCAGAGGGCCTAAAAATTGCCCAAATCGATGGGAACAGTACTCAAATGACATGGGAACAGCATGGGGAAGACTCCTGGAAGCATTTCTGACTCCCAGGTCAATGATGTCAACAATGTTGTCAGAGGTATTACGCTACTTTTACGGACTCACAATAAAACATACAAAAACTAAACCAAAATGGATTTTCCTGGGAAATATGTTAACCACTTCGCACCAGAGCCTGTTTTTGCCTTCGTGACCGGGCCAATTTTTTCAATTCTGACCACTGTCACTTTATGAAGCAATTACTCTGGAACGCTTCAACGGATCCCCCTGATTCTGAGATTGTTTTTTCGTGACATATTGTACTTCATGATAGTGGTAAAATTTCTTTGATATCACATGCGTTTATTTGTGAAAAAATCAGAAATTTGGCGAAAATTTTGAAAATTTTGCAATTTTCAAACTTTGAATTTTTAAGCCCTTAAATCAGAGAAATATGTCACACAAAATACTTAATAAATAACATTTCCCACATGTCTACTTTACATCAGCACAATTTTGGAACCAAAATTTTTTTTTGTTAGGGAGCTATAAGGGTTAAAAGTTGACCAGCGATTTCTCATTTTTCCAACAAAATTTACAAAAACATTTTTTTAGGGACCACATCATATTTGAAGTCACTTTGAGGGGTCTTTATGACAGAAAATACCCAAAAGTGACACCGTTCTAAAAACTGCACCCCTCAAGGTGCTCAAAACCACATTCAAGAACTTTATTAACCCTTCAGGTGCTTCACAGAAATTTTTGGAATGTGGAAGAAAAAAATTAACATTTAACTTTTTTCACAAAAATGTTACTTTAGACCCAATTTTTTTTATTTTCACAGGGGTAACAGGAAAAAAATGGACCCCAAAATTTTTTGTGCAATTTCTCTTGAGCGTGCTGATACCCCATATGTGAGGGAAAACCACTGTTTGGGCGCACGGCAGGGCTCGGAAAGGAAGGAGCGCCATTAGACTTTTTGAATGTAAAATTTGTCTGAATAATTAGCAGACGCCATGTTGCGTTTGGAGAGCTCCTGATGTGCCTAAACAGTGGAAACCCCCCACAAGTGACACCATTTTGGAAACTAGACCCCTTAGGGAACTTATCTAGATGTGTGGTGAGCACCTTGAACCCCAAGGTGCTTCACAGAAGTTTATAATATTGAGCTGTAAAAATAAAATTTTCACATTTTTCCCACAAAACCGTTTTTCATCCCTTAATTTTGCATTATCATAAGGGTAATAGGATAAATTGCACCATGAAATTTGTTGTGCAATTTCTCCTGAACACGTTGATACCCCATATGTGGAGGCAAATTACTGTTTGGGCGCATGGCAGGGTTTGAAAGGGAAGGAGCGCCATTTGACTTTTTGAATGTAAAATTTGTTTGAATAATTAGCAGACGCCATGTCGCATTTGGGGAGCCCCTAATGTGACTAAACAGTGGAAACCCCCCACAAGTGCCACCATTTTGGAAACTAGACCCCTTAGGGAACTTATCTAGATGTGTGGTGAGCACCTTGAACCCCAAGGTGCTTCACAGAAGTTTATAATATTGAGCTGTAAAAATAAAATTTTCACATTTTTCCCACAAAACCGTTTTTCATCCCTTAATTTTGCATTATCATAAGGGTAACAGGATAAATTGCACCATGAAGTTTGTTGTGCAATTTCTCCTGAACACGCCGATACCCCATATGTGAGGGAAAACCACTGTTTGGGCGCATGGCAGGGTTTGAAAGGGAAGGAGCGCCATTTGACTTTTTGAATGTAAAATTTATTTGAATAATTAGCGGACGCCATGTCACATTTGTGGAGCCCCTAATGTGTCTAAACAGCGGAAACCCCCCACAAGTGCCACCATTTTGGAAACTAGACCCCTTAGGGAACTTATCTAGATGTGTGGTGAGCACCTCGCACCCCCAGCTGCTTCACAGAAGTTTATAATATTGAGCCGTGAAAATAAAATTTTCACATTTTTCCCATAAAAAATGTTTTTCATCCCCTAATTTTGCATTATCATAAGGATAACCGGAGAAATTGCACCATGAAATTTGTTGTACAATTTCTCCTGAGTACGCCGATACCCCATATGTGGGGGAAAACCACTGCTTTGGTGTACGGCAGGGTTCGGAAGAGAAAGGAGCGCTATGTTGGCTGGGATAGGCAGCAGACACCATGTCACATTTGAAGAGTCGCTGACATGCCAAAACAGCAGAAACCTCCACAAATGACCCCATTTTGTAAACTACACCTCTCAAGGAATTCATCTAGGGAAGTAGTGAGTATTTTTTAATTTTTAAATTTATACCATTGGGCAGTGAAGAAAACATAATTGTATTTTTACCACAAAAAAATGTTTTACCCTCAGATTTTACATTTTCACACAGGGCAATGGGTAAAAATGGTGCCGAAATGCGTCACACAATTTCTTCTAAAAGTGTCAATACCCCATATGTGGCTGTATCGTACCGCTTAGCCATACGGTGAGATCTGGGGGGGACGGAGTGCTATTTGACAATTGGAGAACAAATTATTGTAGAATAGGCATTTGGATTTGGGAGCACAAAATTTTCTGAATTTCTTTTGGGGGGCAAGGGTCATTTTGCTTTTCCAGAGCCTTTCTACTACCAGTAACTTGGAAGTCCCTTATATTTTTAACAGATGACGGACCTGAGTGGGGACTAGCTTTTTTTGAGGACTGAGTTGAAGCTTTTATTGGGAACATTTTACGTAACATTTATCCGGCGCTCTAGGCTGAGCACTTACATCGGGGTTTCCATCTAAATTTCCAAGTGATGTAATTCAGATGAAACCCCTGCAGGATCCATTCACTGTAATGAGGCAGCAGAGTTACTCTGGACACCGTCTGGCCTCTGTGTAGCGGTGTCCTTTTTTTCAGAAGTGCACAAAACTGTGGCCAACCGCACTTTTATGCACGCCTAAAACAAATGACACCGTGGGATCCCAGGCTAGACGGCGTCCACAGTGGCCTATATCTGTCTCATTACAGGGAATCTTCCGTCATGGGTCCCGGCTGAATCATGTATTTCAGAGATTTACACGGAAACCCTGGTGTAAGTGCTCAGCGCAGAGCACAGGATAAATGTGGGCAGAGCCTTACTGGGATCTTTGGGGACATAATAAACAAATCAGTAGCAGGTGAAGAATTGGTTTTATTTATTTTTTACGCCGTTCCTAGTGTGATATAACTGATTAGATTACTTTATTCTTCGGGTCGGTGTGATTACAGAGATACCAGATTGATATCGGGTTTTTATGATTGACAGCTGTCACACACTAAAAGACGCTTTTTTTGCAAAATCTAGTTTTTGCATCACCATATTTTGAGAGCTATAATTTTTCCATATTTCGGCCGACAGAGTCATGTGACGGCTTGTTTTTTGCGGGACGAGTTGACATTTTTATTGGTACCATTTTTGGGGACGTGACATTTTTTGATCGCTTTCTATTCCGTTTTTTGGGAGGTAAAATTAACAAAAACAAACAATTCAGGAATTGTTTTTTGAGTTTTTTTTTTATGCCGTTCTGCGTGTGGTAAAAGTGATCAGGCAGCGTTATTCTTCGGGTCAGTACGTTTACAGCGATACTACACTTACTGTATTTTTTTTATGTTTTGGCGTTTTTACACAATAAAACTATTTTATAGAAAAAAATATTTTTTTTGCATTGCTTTATTCTGAGCGCTATAACTTTTATTTTTCGGCTGATGGAGCTGTATGGCGGCTTTTTTTTGCGTAACAAGATGACGTTTTCAGTGGTACCATTTTTATTTCTATTTTGTTTTTTGATCGCATTTTTTTCCACTTTTTGTTTGGCAATATGATGAAAAAGCATATTTTTTTGCTCCGTTTTTTATTTATTTTTATTACGGTGTGCACAGAAGGAGTTAATTAGTGTGACAGTTTTATAGCTCGGGTTGTTTCGGACGCGGCGATACCAAATATGTGTACTTTTTTTGGTTTTGTAAAAATATACGGATTTATTGGTTTAATATTTTATTTATTTATTTTTATTTATTTTGTGATTTTTTTATTAATAGTTTAAAAACTTTTTTTTTACTTTTTTTCACATTTTTTCTTAGTCCCTGTATGGGACATTAATTTTTATTTTTCTGATCTCTGATCTCATGTAATGTAATAGACATATATTACATTACATGAGATCTTCCCTGACTGTTTCAGTCAGAGTCTCCTGTCTGGCTACAGCTGCAGCTGAGCCAGACAGGACACCATATATGGCAGAGCTGGAGGCGGTCATGTGACCTCCAGCTGCCATAGCAACCCCAGGTCCTGGAAGGACACGGAGGTCTTCGGAGAGGTAAGTTGACGACCCCCTCTCCTCCTGCTGTCTCCTATATGCCGTGATCACTATAGATCACAGCATATAGAAGACAGCTAAGGGTTAACATCACTGGGACCTGATCTAATCAGGTCCCGATGATGTTCCCTGTCAGAGCTAACGCTCTGCACCGGAATCGCAGCGCTTGCAGGACCCTAGGGGTCCTGAGCGCTGCGAGACCACCCACCGTTTTTAAACGTCGGCGCTGCACAGAGCCCAGCAAGCGCCGACGTTTATCTACAGTGGGCGGTCGGGAACCGGTTAAGGAACATCCTTTCCAGGGTAATGACTTGTATATAAGGCAAAATCAATAACCAAAAACAAAAATCCTCCTTCACACCTTGGGCTATGTTCACACACAGCGTTTTTGATGCATTTTTGCATTTCTTTCAACCGTGACAAATGCATTCAGCAGGAAATGGCATTTTAACATTTTACAACCTTATCTGGCCATGTGGTGTGTGAAACATCATCAGACACATCCTGTTTCATTTATGAAGGAGGGATTGTGAAAGTCACAAACACTATTTTTACTGCCTTACTATTCTTAAAGGGCCAGCAGTCGGCTATGCTTTGTTGTTCCCATTATTAAAGAGTGGGTCTCCTATACTGTTATTGCGTATGCAGTGACTGCAAGGGCTGCCAAAAATTTGGACGTAACCCAATACCCCTTTGAAGAGACATAGAGGAGGGTCTCAGTAAAAAAAATATTCCCATTATAAAGGAGTGGGTCTCCTATAGTGGTAATGCCCATGCTGTGACTGCAAGGGCTGCCAAAATTTGGGAAAAACCCCACTAACAATTTAAAGACACATAGAGCTGGGCCACAGTAATGACATGTTCCCATTAGAAAGGATAAGGATCTGCTATACAGTTATAGGGTATGCAGTGAGTCCAACAGCTGCCAAAATTTAGGAAAAACCCCACTAACAATTTAAAGACACATAGAGCTGGGCACAGTAACGATGTTACACTCGCGGCCTGACTGTCTGGCGTGAGTGTGATTAGTGGTCCCACTGTACCATGAACCGAGGAGTGCCTGGAGGGGCGCAACTAAGTATCTACCCGATCCGACCAAGGTCGCACGGCGGCTAACGACTCCGTGAACCAAGGAGGAACCGAGCAGAGGGACCAGGTGCTACACCAGGTTAGACCCCGGTCACAGCTGTTGACCCACACCGGGGAATGCAGGAACAGGCAGGCCAGGCTGGCATACAGACAGGTGGGTATAGGCAAGCACGGCTGGTATGCAGACAGGGGGGGTACTGGCAAGCACGGTTGGTGTACAGACAGGGAAATACTGGCAAGCACAGCTGGAGTGCAAACAGGCAGGTACTAGCAGGTTGGAGCGCAAGCAGGATAGACTCCAATACAGACTGGGAGACAGAGACAAAGCAGCAGATGCGGTAGACAAGCTGGGCAGAGCAAAACCCGCAGATGCGGTAGACAAGCCGAGCAGAGCAAAAAAACGCAGAAGCGGTAGACAAGCAAAGCAGAGCAGAAACCAGCAACCGCGGTGAACAAGCAGAGCAGAGCTAAAACCGCTGGTGCGGTATGCAAGACAGAGCAGAAAGGAACCGCTGGAGCGGTGAACAAGGCAGAGCAGAGGGGAACCGCCGGAGCGGTGGGCAAGGCAGAGCAGAGGGGAACCGCCGGAGCGGTGGGCAATTAAGAGCAGAGCGAAACCGCACGTACAGTGAACAAGACAGAAAGGACAGAGCCCTGTTCCCATGGAACAGACTGGAAAATACAGAAAGATACCAAAGAAGGCAAAGGGAACAAGCAGAACCAGATACACACAAGGTACTTCCTATGAAGTAGCGAGTGGACACAAAACTCACAAACAGAAGTACAGAGACAACGAGTTGGAGCTAGGTGCTGGTTCAGACACTGCAGAAAAAGGGAGGAAACGGACAGAGACAAAACAGGTAACAGGTTAGGAGACAGTTCAGACAGGAACTGTTACTGCAACGAAATACAGAAACGAGCCTAGGTATAGCCAAGTGCTGGTTCAGACACTGCAGAAAAAGGAAGGAAATGGACATAGAGACAAAACAGATAAGAGGCTAGGAGACAGTTCAGACAGGAACTGTTACTGCAGCGAATTACAGGAATGAGCCTGGGTATAAGGCCCCCAGAGGCAGAAACAGACTAGAAGTCACAGATAACAGGTCTGGGAATGCAGCCCCCAGAGTGGCGAGACAGACAGAAATAGAACTGGACCTGGCAACTTCAGAGAAAAGCACACACTGAATGTTAGTGTTGCTCAGGCACCTCCTACTGGGTGGAGGGGGTTTAAATATCCAGAGACTCACAGCAAAAGGCTAGAGACGCAATAGAGGTGCACCACAGCAGCTATAAGAATCAGGAAGTAACCGGGCCGCCACCCTAAGCAGTCAGTCAAGAGACATGCACACAGCAAGAATCTGGAGCACGGTTTACAGGCTGGACTGACAGGTAAGATTGTGGTCTTGCATAGTGGGAGGTGGTGCACTATGCAAGCACGCCGCCAGAGAGGTTACAAACGACATGTACCCAGTTATAGGGTATGCAGTGAGTCCAACGGCTGCCAAAATTTAGAAAAAACCCAATTAACAATTTAAAGACACATGGAGCTGGGCTACAGTAATGAGTACGACATGTTCCCATTAAAAAAGAGTTGGTCTCCCATACTATTTGCCTATGCAGTGAATGCAACGGCTGCCAAAAATTACGAGGCACTCCAATGACCTTGCAAGAGAAGTAGAGGTTGGAGGGCCTCCTGATAACAATTTTCCCATTATTAGGAAGTGGGTCTCCCATACTGTTTGCCTATGCAGTGAATGCAACGGCTGTCAAAAATTTGGAGGAACTCCACTGCCCCTTGCAAGAGACGTAGATATGGTGATATGGTAGATATGGTAGTGATATGGAGGAGGATGTGAAGGATGAGGAGAAGGTGGAGGACAAGAACAAATAGACAAAATCAGGAAGCTTATACCCATGTCTGGGTGTGAAGACAGAGGTGCATGGGAATACAGTTAGACCTCCCAAAAATAAGACACTGTATTTGAGTTTATGTTACGCTGCTATCATTCAGTGGTAGAGAGAAAGAAATTAGAATCAGACTTAGAATTGCCACTATTATGTAACTAAGTAATATATGGTATATCCACATTTATCATTATTGCAGTCTTCTAGTCGGATTATATAGGGGCCATCGTTAACATATAGCAAAAAGAAGGAGTGCAAAGCACAAACAACGATAATAGCCCAATTGTTAGAAAAATACAAAAATACTTTATTGAATATTAAACATCAGAGAATCTGGGGAGACGATAAATACACATAAATCCACATATAGTTGCATAGATCAATACACAATTGCATAAAAGCATTAAAATCAAGCACTACATCACACGAAGTTTGGCTATTACATGGAAGGTGTCCGTTATTTAAAGTAAATTGAAATGGACAAAATGCTGCGCTATATGAATCAAATATACATACGAACATTTATGTTCAGTCAGGAAGAGCAGCATCATCACCATGAACCGATGGTCACATTCCCTATCACCACAATATATAGATGGATACAAGTCAAAAAAGTTTTTTTTACCTCTGTAGGGGGAAAAGAGCACACTCCATGTGTGTATCCCCAACGCGCGTTTCGGCGCTATGTGCCTTTCTCAAGGGGACTGCTCAAGTATCACAGATGGTCATTTAAATAGTGTCTTGCGTAAACACCGCGAGACGCTGGGGGTGGATGATACTAATCATGTGACTTGTCACCATGTGAACCACAACGCTACCCAGAGATGCCTCGCAACGGACCAGAAGTGACGCAGAGAGCATCGCCGTTACCCAGACACCGGACTCCGACGGCATCGCGGCTGATAGCCCATGGATGCCGAAGGGAAAACAGCGTGTGGGGACGACGATGCCCCTGCGTGCATGGTCCAGGTATACATAACACATATGTATGCAACGTCACCCGTTTGAACAGAGGCGGGACCACCCCCATGCAGACTAGGACTAAACTACGACAAGGGAAACATAACATTAACGCACACACTGCATATAATTGCCAAAAATCAATACACTTATAATGGAGAACACATAGATGATGAAGAACAAAAAAATGCATCTTTAACCCCTTTAAAGCCCATGACGTACTAATACGCGTCTGTGCCCTGGGATTTAAGAGCCTGACCCATATTAGTACGTCATAGCGATAGCGCGCGCACAGAGGTTGTGCGGGCGTGATCGCCGCCGGGTGTCAGCTGATTGTCACAGCTGACACCCGGTACTATGTGCAGGGAGCGGTCCCGCACCGCCCCCAGCACATTAACCCCTGCAATGCTGCGATCGAAGTCGATCACAGCATTGCGGAGGCAAGGGGAGGTGATCGGTATACTCACCTCCTCTTCCGGCCTCCAGCACTGTCTGCCGCGGCTTCCCGGGTGTTGCCATGACGACCCGATGTCGTCATGACAACATCCGGGTCACCAGACAGCAGGAAGATTGTTTGGACATGCGTAGTGCATCATCAAACTATCTTCTCCCTGTCCAGCGCTGACTGCCTGCACGGCACAGGGATGGTGCTCCATCCCTATGCTGTGCAGGCGATCAGAATAAAAAAAGTGAAAGTCCCACAGTGGGACAAAGTAAAAAAGTGTAAAAACTCCCAGAAAGTGAAAAAAAAAGAAAAAAATAATAATCCACTAAAAATAAAAATATAATGTACCCATCAATAAATATTATTATGAAAAAAAACAAAAAAAAAACAATAAAAGTACACATATTTGGTATCGCCGCGTCTGTAACGACCAGGCCTATAAAACTGTTCCACTAGTTAACCCCTTCAGTGAACACGGTAAAAAAATAAAAATAAAAAACAAAGCAAAAAACAATGCTTTATCATCATACCGCCAAACAAAAAATGGAATAACACGCGATCAAAAAGACGAATATAAATAAAAATGGTACCGCTAAAAACGTCATCTTGTCCCGCAAAAAACAAGCCGCCATACAGCTCCATCATCCGAAAATTCAAAAAGCTACAGCTCTCAGAATAAAGCGATGCAAAAAAATAATTTTTTCTATAAAATAGCTTTTATTGTGTAAAAACGCCAAAACATAAAAAACAATATAAATGTGGTACCGCTGTAAACCTACTGACCCGAAGAATAAAGCTACCTTATCAATTTTACCACACCCGGAGCAGAATAAAAAAAAACAAAAAAAACAAATCCTGAATTGTTGGTTTTTGTTCATTCTGCCTCCCAAAAGCTGGAATAGAAAGCAATCAAAAAATGTCACATGCCTGAAAATGGCACCAATAACAACGTCAACTCATCCCGCAAAAAACAAGCCGTCACATGACTCTGTCGGCCAAAATATGGCGATGCAAAAACTAGATTTTACAAAATATGTGTTTTTTAGTGTGTGACAGCTGTCAATCATAAAAACCCGATATGATTCTGGTATTGCTGTAATCGCACCGACCCGAAGAATAAAGTAATCTCATCACTTATACCGCACGAGGAACGGCGTAAAAAATAAACGCTAGGGCTGGGGATGTTTTTTTTTTTTTCAAAAGTAAAAAAAAAAAAAACAAAAAAAAAAAAAAAGAAGATGACGATATGGCGACTAGTGTTGAACGCAAGTGCTCGCTACTTGAGTTTGCATCGGTTGCTCGGGTATGCACTGAGTATTGCGGGTGCTCGAGTCTCCGTCCAATATGCTTCACGGCCAAAAAAACCTCGCGGGGATGGCCTGCCATGCACGAGCGATCCCCGCATGGTTTTTTGGGGTGTCTAATAACCGTGAAACATGCGGGCGGGGACTCGAGCATTTCACTTGAGCACCCGTGATACATGGTGCATACCTGAGTACCCGATGCAAACTCAAGTAGCGAGCACTTGCGCTCAAGAGTAATGACAACTTATTCAATATGATGACCTAATGTTATCAAATTCTGTGTCGTACCTCTGGGTTCCAAATGTTCACTATACCCCTTAATAAAATCCTTGAGGGGTATAGTTTCCAAAATGGCGTCACTTGTGGGGGAGCTTCACAGTTTAGGCACATCAGGGGCTCTCCAAACGCGACATGGTGTCCGCTAACAAATTGAATGGAAAATCAGCTCAAATTGTTAGCGGACACCATGTTGCGTTTGGAGAGCCCGTGTGCCTAAACATTGGAGCTCCCCCACAAGTGACTCCATTTTGGAAACTAGACCACCCAAGGCACCTATCTAGATGCATAGTGAGCACTTGGAACCCCCAGGTGCTTCACAAATTGATTCGTAAAAATTAGAAAGTGGAGAAAAAAAAAACTTTTTCATTTTTACGAATCAATTTGTGAAGCACCTAGGGGTTCCAAGTGCTCACTATGCATCTAGATAGGTGCCTTGGGGGGTCTAGTTTCCAAAATTGGGTCACTTGTGGGGGGTTTCCACTGTTTAGGCACATCAGGGGCTCTCCAAACGCAACATGGCATCCGCTAATTATTCAAGCAAATTTTACAATCAAAAAGTTAAATGGCGCTCCTTCACTTCCGAGCCCTGCCGTGCGCCCAAACAGTGGTTTTTCCCCACATATGGGGTATCTGCGTGCCCAGAGGAAATTGCACAACAAATTTTGGGGTCCATTTTTTCCTGTTACCCCTGCGAAAATAAAAAAAATTGGGTCTAAAGTAACATTTTTGCGAAAAAAGTTAAATGTTCATTTTTTTTCTTCCACATTCCAAAAATTCATGTGAAGCACCTGAAGGGTTAATAAAGTTCTTGAATGTGGTTTTGAGCACCTTGAGGGGTGCAGTTTTTAGAATGGTGTCACTTTTGGGTATTTTCTGTCATAAAGACCTCTCAAAGTGACTTCAAATGTGATGTGGTCCCTAAAAAAATGGTTTTGTAAATTTTGTTGGAAAAATGAGAAATTGCTGGTCAACTTTTAACCCTTATAGCTCCCTAACAAAAAAAAATTTTGGTTCCAAAATTGTGCTGATGTATAGCAGACATGTGGGAAATGTTATTCATTAACTCTTTTGTGTGACATATCTCTCTGATTTAAGGGCATAAAAATTCAAATTTTGAAAATTGCTAAATTTTCAAAATTTGCCAAATTTCCGTTTTTTTCACAAATAAATGCAAGTGATATCGAAGAAATTTTAACACAATCATGAAGCACAATATGTCACGAAAAAACAATCTCAGAATCAGGGGGATCCGTGGAAGCGTTCCAGAGTAATTACTTCATAAAGTGACAGTGGTCAGAATTGTAAAAATTGACCGGGTCATTAACGTGCAAACCACCCGCGGGGCTTAAGGGGTTAAGTGAAAGAAGAATACAACTTCCCTTTGCCTGTGGGAGAGGTTGGGGTTCTTCTGGCTCAAAAAATAGATTCTCTTTAAAAAACTGTCCGTCCTGCAAGAATGGAGACAGCGGATATAATACAGGACAGGAAAGGTGACTGGTATGATGGAAGGCTCACAGGGGGAAAGTTATAAAGCTGGGGTACATGGGGTAGCGCACCATGCAGCAGATTGAACTATCCTTTTAAAGGCAAAGATACAGCCTATTTCCAAGATCCTACCGCAATATGTAGTAGATCTAATAATAGTAATATTCGAAAATACCTCCAATTAGAAAACAGTATAGTTCTTCTGATTCACTATGTCACTTACCCTATGTGCAGGGCATTGTAGTAGCTTAGGTATCTATGGTCACGACCACTCATAGCGACAGTTGTTAGTGGTCGTAATCATGGATACCTAAACTACTACAATGCAGTGCACATGGGGTAAGCGACATAGCTAATCAGAAGAACAATACTACAATTTTAATTGGAGGTATTTGCTAATATTATTATTACACCTACTACATAGTGGGATAGGATCTTGGAGATGGGAATACCCCTTTTTTTAGGATACAGTTGATGCTTTACAGTCTTCCTAGGTGTATACTTACTAGTTTATCAATGGTGGGAAAATAAGTTACCAATCTGTGCAACACAAAAAAAGAAAAAAAAAAAGCATTGAATCGGTGATTTGCATTTGTATAATAATGTGATAGCAGAGAGGTGCGGGCACCTGTAGCAGGCGGAGAAGCTTTCCACCGCCCCGTGCAGAGGGTTTCCCTCCAGCCACAGCTCTCTCAGCTCCAGGTTGTGGATCAGATCCAGCTCTTCAACTCTGCAAAGCTAAAAAAGAACATGTTCCCGTGACCAGCTACCACCAGAAAACACAGAGATTTGTTTGTTTCTCGCCTTCTTCCAAGAGCCACAAACCATTTTATTGTTCCGTCTATATGGCCTGGGTTTTTTTTCCCCAGGATGAGTATGGGCTTTCTATTCCTCCATTTTTGGGACTTGTAACTTTTTCTGTTGCGGGGGCTGGGTGAAGGTCTTTTTGTATTTTTATTCATACCATTTTGATCGATTGTTTTTTATTCCATTTTTGAGAAGTGCAGCGATCGAAAATTCAATTATTTTGATTTTAATTTTTTTAAACTGTTTACAATTTGGGTTCTTTATATTTTCATAGGATGGAGTTTTACGGATTCGATTTACCAATTTTTCTTTTTTTTTTTTTTGAATTTCATTATTTTTTAATTGGGAAAAGCGAGACAAATGAAACTTATGGGTTTTCGTTTATTTATTCATTTTTAAATACATTTTTACTTATTTTTGCCCTGGACTCTGCGACTGTTTGATCGCTTGTACTATACTGGGAACACAGATGTACAGAGATGGCAGGACGGGGGTCTTCAGGAGGCCACTGACTGCCACTATTACCCACCGGTACCCCACGATCGATGGCATATACGGGGTAATCGGAAAAGACGTCACGACGGCAGCAGACCCGATCCCTGCGCAAGGAGGCGACGTACCTCGTTATAGGAGAGGTTCAGACTCTGCAGGTGCTGGGTCAGGTAGAAGAGATGAGCAAAACCAGTCAGCTTGGAGAGACGACGACAACTCAGGTCCAAAGACTGAAGCTACAAAAATATATATAGAGAATTTCACAAACACCCTATGGACAGGGGGGCGCTGGTTCTTACCCCATGTATCATTAGCCCAAGAGTGACAAAAAAGATTGTGGGGGTCCCAGCGGGGTCCCCAAGGATCTCTAGTGGCATAGCCTAGTGTGGACTTGCTCAGGTCACAGATGGGGCTGTAATTAATAGTATTTATTATTACCTGGGGGCAACACTCCGAGATCATCTGCAGGACGACCTCTGCGGCTGCAGCGTGGGTCAGCGAAAGCACAATGTTGTCAGAAAGCAAATCTAAGGAAAGCAAATAACATTAGTGAGGAAGGGGCACGGCGCAGGCAGAGGAGAGAAGGCGAAGGGGCGCGGCCGGAGGAGAGGAGGCGACGGGGCGCCGGCAGAGGAGAGGAGGCGACGGGGCGCGGGCAGAAGAGAGGAGGCGACGGGGCACAGGCAGAGGAGAGAAGGCGACGGGGCGCGGCCGGAGGAGAGAAGGCGACGGGGCGCGGCCGGAGGAGAGAAGGCGACGGGGCGCCGGCCGAGGAGAGAAGGCGACGGGGCGCCGGCCGAGGAAAGAAGGCGACGGGGCCGTGAGCAAAAATCAAAGCATACCCACACATAACCGCTATACAGTACCTACAACACACACCATATAGTGCCCACACATAACCGCTATACAGTACCTACAACACACACCATATAGTGCCCACACATAACCGCTATACAGTACCTACAACACACACCATATAGTGCCCACACATAACCGCTATACAGTACCTACAACACACACCATATAGTGCCCACATAACCGCTATACAGTACCTACAGCACACAACATATAGTGCCCACACATAACCGCTATACAGTACCTACAGCACACACCATATAGTGCCCGCGCATAACCACTATACAGTACCTACAGCACACACCATATAGTGCCCGCACATAACCGCTATACAGCACCTACAGCACACACCATATAGTGCCCGCGCATAACCGCTATACAGCACACGCCATATCGTGCCCGCGCATAACCGCTATACAGCACACGCCATATCGTGCCCACGCATAACCGCTATACAGCACACGCCATATCATGCCCACGCATTACCGCTATACAGCACCTACAGCACACGCCATATAGTACCCACGCATTACCGCTATACAGCAAACGCCATATAGTGCCCACGCATAACCGCTATACAGCACCTACAACACACGCCATATAGTGCCCACACATAACCACTATACAGCACCTACAACACACGCCATATAGTGCCCACGCATAACCGCTATACAGCACACGCCATATAGTGCCCACGCATAACCGCTATACAGCACCTACAGCACACGCCATATAGTGCCCACGCATAACCGCTATACAGCACACACCATATAGTGCCCACGCATAACCGCTATACAGCACCTACAGCACACACCATATAGTGCCCAGGCATTACCGCTATACAGTACCTACAGCACACACCATATAGTGCCCACGCATAACCGCTATACAGCACACACCATATAGTGCCCACACATAACCGCTATACAGCACACACCATATAGTGCCCACGCATAACCGCTATACAGCACCTATAGCACACACCATATAGTGCCCACGCATAACCGCTATACAGCACCTAGAGCACACACCATATAGTGCCCACGCATAACCGCTATACAGCACCTACAGCACACACCATATAGTGCCCACGCATAACCGCTATACAGCACACACCATATAGTGCCCACGAATAACCGCTATACAGCACACATCATATAGTGCCCACGCATAACCGCTATACAGCACACACCATATAGTGCCCACGCATAACCGCTATACAGCACACACCATATAGTGCCCACGCATAACCGCTATACAGCACACACCATATAGTGCCCACGCATAACCGCTATACAGCACACACCATATAGTGCCCACGCATAACCGCTATACAGCACACACCATATAGTGCCCACGCATAACCGCTATACAGCACACACCATATAGTGCCCACACATAACCGCTATACAGCACACACCATATAGTGCCCACGCATAACCGCTATATAGCACACACCATATCGTGCCCACGCATAACCGCTATACAGCACCTACAGCACACACCATATCGTGCCCACGCATAACCGCTATACAGCACACACCATATCGTGCCCACGCATAACCGCTATACAGCACACACCATATAGTGCCCACGCATAACCGCTATACAGCACACACCATATAGTGCCCACACATTACCGCTATACAGTGCCTACAACACACACCATATAGTGCCCACACATTACCGCTATACAGTGCCTACAGCACACACCATATAGCGCCCACGCATAACCGCTATACAGCACACGCCATATAGTGCCCACACATAACGGCTATACAGCACCTACAGCACACACCATATAGTGCCCACGCATAACCGCTATACAGCACCTACAACACACACCATATAGTGCCCACGCATAACCGCTATACAGCACACACCATATAGTGCCCACGCATAACCGCTATACAGCACACACCATATAGTGCTCACACATAACCGCTATACAGCACCTACAGCACACACCATATAGTGCTCACACATAACCGCTATACAGCACCTACAGCACACATCATATAGTGCCCACACATTACCGCTATACAGTACCTACAACACACATCATATAGTGCCCACACATTACCGCTATACAGCACCTACAACACACACCATATAGTGCCCACGCATAACCGCTATACAGCACACACCATATAGTGCCCACGCATAACCGCTATACAGCACCTACAGCACACACCATATAGTGCTCACACATAACCGCTATACAGCACCTACAGCACACACCATATAGTGCTCACACATAACCGCTATACAGCACCTACAGCACACATCATATAGTGCCCTCACATTACCGCTATACAGTACCTACAACACACATCATATAGCGCCCACACATTACCGCTATACAGCACCTACAACATGCATCATATAGCGCCCACACATTACCGCTATACAGCACCTACAACACACATCATATAGCGCCCACACATTACCGCTATACAGTACCTACAACACACATCATATAGCGCCCACACAAGTTCTCAGTGTGGATTGTCACTGCTAATTTCATTTAATGGTTTGCAAAGAGTGAAATCTGTGGCCAAATCTGCAGTTAAGTTTTGCACAGATTTTGGTGCAGATTTTCTGTCCCATTTACAGAGGCTTTATGACAGTTATTGCTTCTGTTATAAACTGTGGACACAGCTCAGGTGTGAACAGAGGGCAATGTGATGAGAGCTGCTGGGCGGTGATGTCATTCCTGTCCTGCAGCCAGATATTATCCGCCTCTGATTGGTAGAATTAGAAGCCCCCCTCATTCCTTTCCTCTGCTGAATGCGGCCCTTGTCCCCCTCATTACCGCGCTCGTCCCCCCTCATTACCGTGCTCGTCCCCTCGGCCCGTCCCGCTCCTTCGCTTATTGTGCTGATGACTCCCGCGCTCTGGATTTCTGCCAGCACTAATGTTGTATCTCCTCCATCCCCCTCATCGGCAGGTGGAAGACCCCAGCCAGCCCAACGACGAGGGTCTCACAGCCCCCCACACCGCCGTGTGCGCCGGCCACACCGAGATCGTCCAGTTCCTCGTACAGTTCGGAGTGAAGGTAAACGCAGCAGACAGCGCCGGCTGCTGCCCCGAATATCGGCTCGCATTAAAGGGGTCGACAGAACCCCCCATCCCTTGTTAGAGGCCTGAGAGCACTTATTAAGCACTACCCCGCCCCCCCGGCCAGCACGTGACTCAGCCCCCGGCCAGATTGCATCAATGGGAGAAAAAGAAAAAAAATTCTTGGCCCAAGAAATAGAAAAGTTGAGCCCCCGAGGGTCTGGGTGATTTAGGACAGACGGTCTAGTTTTTCAGGGGGTTTTCTGTGGCGGTTTCTGTCGTTTTCTCCGCTTGGTGTCGCTGTCAGAACCCCGCTGCACTGCGCCGTCTCCTGCAACAACGTCCAGGTGTGTAAGTTCCTGGTGGAGTCCGGAGCCGTCGTGTGCGCCATGACCTACAGCGACAGACAGAGGGCGGCAGACAAGTGCGAGGAGATGGAGGAGGCTACAGCCAGTGCTCCCAGCTCCTGTACGGTAAGTACAGACAATCCACCTGGCCACCTACAAGACATCGTTCACACTTACCTGGCATTTTTTACATTTTCTTAAATGCATATATTTTGATTTTATTAAAAATGGGATTTATTAAAATTTTTGCGTCTGATATCTGCAGAATGAGTTAACTGAGAATTCATCAGTGAGCTTGCAGCTTTTTTTTTTAAGCTGTCATTTTACTGAGCCTACATGAAAGCTGAGCAGAACTTTGTGTCAGTGAGAGGAGCTCACTGACAGGTCCTCAGTTGACTCATTCCACAGTCACTTAAAAGGCCTGTAAAAGCCAAACTGTGAAAAAATTTGAATGGAACCAAATTGCAAAAAATATTTGGCTCAAAAATAAATGCATTTAAATACAAAAGAAAGTCCCCAAAGGTGACCATAACATTTAAAGGGGAAATGCCCGCTCCAACCAGATCCCTATGGTTAGAGATTTCCTGGACACAGCCCTGCTCAGAGTGGAAAAACATGGCTGCTCTGGTACAGAAACAGCGCCACATCTGCTCACAGGAGGTATTGCAGGACCCTGAGCTGTAATACCAAATACAACCCATGGGTCAGGGTGGCGCTGTTTTCCGTAACAATTATTTAAATGTTTTTATTCCCTGATGAAGTAAATGGTGAAGAATAAAAACGCAAGGTATATAAGAAAGCGCCTCAGTTTATTCCGGCGGGCGGGATGCTGAAGCTTCGATCCCCATGGTGCGAGCCTCCATGTGAGGCCGGTGTGGGGACTCGCCTCCTCTCCTGCCTGGAGGGCGCACATTAGCGGCCGCTGTAGGCGGATTAGGATGAACGGCTGGAATGTGCCGGATTATAGGGCCCCGGCTCTCACCGCTCCGGGCTGAGACAATAATCGTCTGCGCGCTGATTCCATCACTCAGAGGCGAACGCCCAGTAACCCTGTACGGCCGGGTCTGCCAGTCACTATAGCGGCAGGATGGGCCCTGAACACTGTCAGGAGTCAGTCATAGCAGGGGTCCTCCAAGTCACAGCTGCTACCTACAGGGCACCACGTCCAAGCCCAGAGGCCGGTAACTGACCTCCTCCCAGCGAGTGAGGCCGCACCCAGCGGAGGCCATACAGGAACAGAAGGGAGGCCATTGTAGAGCAAGTGCCCGGAAATGTGGCACCCAGAGAAGTCACCGCATACAAGCGCCCAGAGCTGAGCCCTCATCTAAGCCCAAAACAGGTTTAAGACGAGGAGGGGTTAATGCAGGAGAAAAACAGCGCAAATAATGATGGCAATACCGCCACTCATACCAGTATCATAGCAGTTATATTCTTATACAGGGGCAGTATCATAGCAATTATATTCTTATACAGGGGCAGTATTATAGCAGTTATATTCTTATACAGGGGCAGTATCATAGCAGTTATATTCTTATACAGGGGCAGTATATAGCAGTTATATTCTTATACAGGGGCAGTATTATAGCAGTTATATTCTTATACAGGGGCAGTATTATAGCAGTTATATTCTTATACAGGGGCAGTATTATAGCAGTTATATTCTTATACAGGGGCAGTATTATAGCAGTTATATTCTTATACAGGGGCAGTATTATAGCAGTTATATTCTTATACAGGGGCAGTATATAGCAGTTATATTCTTATACAGGGGCAATATCATAGCAGTTATATTCTTATACAGGGGCAGTATCATAGCAGTTATATTCTTATACAGGGGCAGTATCATAGCAGTTATATTCTTATACAGGGGCAGTATCATAGCAGTTATATTCTTATACAGGGGCAGTATCATAGCAGTTATATTCTTATACAGGGGCAGTATTATAGCAGTTATATTCTTATACAGGGGCAGTATTATAGCAGTTATATTCTTATACAGGGGCAGTATCATAGCAGTTATATTCTTATACAGGGGCAGTATCATAGCAGTTATATTCTTATACAGGGGCAGTATTACAGCAGTTATATTCTTATACAGGGGCAGTATCATAGCAGTTATATTCTTATACAGGGGCAGTATCATAGCAGTTATATTCTTATACAGGGGCAGTATCATAGCAGTTATATTCTTATACAGGGGCAGTATCATAGCAGTTATATTCTTATACAGGGGCAGTATTATAGTAGTTATATTCTTATACAGGGGCAGTATCATAGCAGTTATATTCTTATACAGGGGCAGTATCATAGCAGTTATATTCTTATACATAGGAGCAGTATCATAGTAGTTATATTCTTGTACATAGGAGCAGTATTATAGTAGTTATATTATTGTACATAGGAGCCGTATTATAGTAGTTATATTCTTGTACATAGGAGCAGTATTATAGTAGTTATATTCTTGTACATAGGAGCCGTATTATAGTAGTTGTATTCTTGTGCATAGGGGCAGTATTATAGTAGTTATACTCTTGTACATAGGAGCCGTATTATAGTAGTTATATTCTTGTACATAAGAGCCGTATTATAGTAGTTATATTCTTGTACATAGGAGCAGTATTATAGTAGTTATATTCTTGTACATAGGAGCTGTATTATAGTATTTGTATTCTTGTACAT
Source organism: Phyllobates terribilis (assembly GCF_046119375.1). Classification (NCBI taxonomy): domain Eukaryota; kingdom Metazoa; phylum Chordata; class Amphibia; order Anura; family Dendrobatidae; genus Phyllobates; species Phyllobates terribilis. Next base: position 258,521 of record NW_027363159.1, on the reverse strand, counting down.
AGGGGGCAGTATTATAGTAGTTATATTCTTGTACATAGGAGCTGTATTATAGTATTTGTATTCTTGTACATAGGGGGCAGTATTATAGTAGTTATATTCTTGTACATAGGAGCAGTATTATAGTAGTTGTATTCTTGTACATAGGGGGCAGTATTATAGTAGTTATATTCTTGTACATAGGAGCTGTATTATAGTATTTGTATTCTTGTACATAGGGGGCAGTATTATAGTAGTTATATTCTTGTACATAGGAGCTGTATTATAGTATTTGTATTCTTGTACATAGGGGGCAGTATTATAGTAGTTATATTCTTGTACATAGGAGCCGTATTATAGTAGTTGTATTCTTGTGCATAGGGGCAGTATTATAGTAGTTATACTCTTGTACATAGGAGCCGTATTATAGTAGTTATATTCTTGTACATAAGAGCCGTATTATAGTAGTTATATTCTTGTACATAGGAGCAGTATTATAGTAGTTATATTCTTGTACATAGGAGCTGTATTATAGTATTTGTATTCTTGTACATAGGGGGCAGTATTATAGTAGTTATATTCTTGTACATAGGAGCTGTATTATAGTATTTGTATTCTTGTGCATAGGGGCAGTATTATAGTAGTTATACTCTTGTACATAGGAGCCGTATTATAGTAGTTATATTCTTGTACATAGGAGCCGTATTATAGTAGTTGTATTCTTGTACATAGCGGCAGTATTATAGTAGTTGTCTTCTTTTACATATGAATTTTCTACTGTTGGGCAAATTGTATGAAATTCTGATAAACCCTTTTAATGTGGCAGTAGAAGATGTATTTTGTGCACCATGTATGTGGTTGTATATATTTCCTGAGGTTGGTTGGGAAGGTTTAGTCCATCCCAGAGACAGAAGGAATTAATGTGGGAATATTCGGATGTGATAATAGTTTGTAGCTTTTTGTTTTTTTGCCGAGATCCAATTAAAGTTGTATTTACACTGAAAGATAATCGCTCCTCTGCTCGTTTTCTGGATTTAGGCCATAATAAAGAGCAAATTAGTCAGAAATGGTTTTAACAATTATTTTTTTTTTTATTCAAAATCTGTATTTTACATTTTGTGATCTCTAAATTCTTTATCAATGTGAAACATTTTGTACATTTTTTTTTATATAGAGTCGAGCTAACTAGCTAATACACAAAATTCCTTTTTATTCCCTTTTTTATTTTGGAGAGGACACAAAAAATTGGAGGCAATAACTCTAGTTCTATTTTCTGCAGGTTGACTTTTACGCTGACTTTGTCCTTCTCATAGATCAAGAGAGCCAGGTCTGGCATAGACAAAGGGTCGCTTTTTAAGGGGCTAGAAATTAAATAGGCCTGAAATGGGCCAGAAGTGACCAGAAGGTACAAAGAACTATTTACTACTTGTACTTAGATTCTCTTTCTCATTCTCCCTTACACTTTCAACATGCTTACATATGCTTTTACTGTTTTTGCCCCCCTAATCCTCACTCTCCTTCGCTATCCCCTCACCCCAGCACCCTCTAACCAAATCATCATCTCTCCTTCCCTCCTTCCTCCCCACCTAACCTCATCCGCAGACCTGCTCCTCAACCTCAGATCAATCCTCCCAAAACATAAAACAAGCCGGACACTCTCTTTCTCCCACCTGCTCTCCCTCTCTCTGCTTCTCCTCACTGCTGGCGACATATCTCCCAATTCTGGACCCCCACAGCTTGCACCCTCCACCAACTCCCCCACCTGTCACACCAAACCAACTGCAAACTACCGCAACCCCTCCTATGCAAAACCGGTCCCCCTGACGCCCACCCCGCTGCTCCCTCTCTCTGGAGCACTGTGGAATGCACGCTCTGTCTGCAACAAGCTCCATTTTGTCCACGACCTCTTTACCTCTCGTCATCTCTCCTTCCTGGCCATCACAGAGACATGGCTAACACCCTCTGACACTGCCTCCCCTGCTGCGCTGTGTTACGGTGGCCTCCACTTCACCCACATTCCTCGCCCTGGAAACAGACATGGTGAAGGAGTGGGTCTTCTCCTCTCTAACAATTGCACCTTTAGCCCTACTCCTCCTCTTCCCTCCCTTATTCTCCCTTCTTTTGAAGTCCACTCTGTCCGCATTTACTCTCCCTCCAACCTCCAAGTGGCTGTCATATACCGACCCCCGGGCCCGATCACTGCCTTTATCGACCAATTCTCCACCTGGCTTCTTTACTTTCTCTCTGATGACATTCCCACAATCATCATGGGCGATTTCAACATCCCCACTGACACTCGCCAGTCAGCAGCATCAAAACTCTTGTCGTCGCTTACTTCATCCTTTGGACTTACTCAGTGGTCCTCCTCAGCCACCCACACAGACGGACACACACTAGACCTCATCTTCACCCGACTCTGCTCCCTATCTAACCTCAAAACCTCCCCCTACCCCTATCTGACCACGATCTACTCACCTTCTGATCCCTGTCCTCCTCACCTGTCACCCATGTCCGGCAGCTAGCACACGCCCGCAGAAACCTTGCACATCTAGACACTCACACACTCTCTGACTCTGTTCTACCACTGACATCCATATCCTCACTCCATGACACAGACAGCGCCACTGCTTTCTACAATGCCACTCTCGCATCAACTATTGACTCGGTCGCCCCTCTTATGCATGGCAGAGCGCGACGAGCCAACAGGCAACCCTGGCACAACAACCTCACTAAACAGCTTCGACAAGCGTCCAGGGTTGCGGAGCGGCGTTGGAAGAAAACACATACTCAAGAAGACTTCACTGCATTCAAACAAGCAACGCTCGCATTCAACTCAGCACTCACCTCTGCTAAACAGGCCTACTTCACAACCCTCATATCCTCCCTATCCTACAACCCCAAACAGCTATTCAACACTTTTAACTCTCTCCTCCACCCTTCACTGCCCCCTCCGACCTCCCTCATCTCCGCCGAGGAGTTTGCCACACACTTCAAAAACAAGATTGACCAAACACGACAAGTCTTCACTGTCCGACCACCACAACCCCTTTGTTTTCCACACCATTTCCCTAACTCCATAACCTCCCTTCCCAACATCACGGAAAGAGACCTTACTCATCTCCTCTCCAAATCACACCTCACCACATGTGCACTCGACCACATCCCATCCCACCTCCTCCCCAATCTCACCCCCACACTCGTCTCATCCCTAACCAATCTCTTCAACCTATCACTATCCTCTGGTACTTTCCCTGCTGCCTTCAAACATGCCACAATCACGCCCATCCTCAAAAAGCCATCCCTCAACCCATCCGCCCTGTCCAGCAATCGCCCCATATCGCTGCTCCCATTTGCCTCCAAACTCCTTGAGCAACACGTTCACGCCAAACTTTCCTCCCACTTTTCATCTAACTCTCTCTTCGACAACCGACAATCCGGCTTCCGCCCCCACCATTCCACCGAAACTGCCCTTACCAAAATTACTAATGACCTGCTCACAGCCAAAGCTAACAGACAATTCTCTGTACTCCTTCTTCTTGACCTGTCCTCTGCTTTCGATACACCACTGCCTCCTACTACAGATTCTCTCTTCCTTTGGCGTCAAAGACCTTGCCCTATCCTGGATCTCCTCATACCTTTCTAACCGCACATTTAGCGTCTCCCACTCCCACGCTACCTCCTCACCCTGCCCCCTCTCTGTTGGAGTCCCTCAAGGCTCTGTCCTAGGACTCCCTACTCTTCTCAATCTATACCCTTGGCCTGGGACAGCTGATAAAATCCTATGGCTTCCAGTACCATCTGTACGCTGACGACACCCAGATCTACCTCTCTGGCCCAGACGTCACCTCTCTGCTGTCCAGAATCCCAGCATGTCTATCAGCCATATCCTCCTTCTTCTCCTCCCGCTACCTCAAGCTCAATGTGGACAAAACTGAACTCATTATCTTTCCACCACCTTGCATATCCTTCCCACCTGATCATTCTATCACAATAAATGACATCACTCTTTCCGCTGTACCGACATTCTGCTGCCTCGGAGTAACCCTTGACTCCGCCCTGTCCTTCAAACCCCACATCCAAGCTCTCGCCACCACTTGTCGCCTCCAGCTCAAAAATATTTCCAGAATCCGTCCTTTCCTCAACCCTAACTCTACTAAACTGCTTGTGCACGCCCTCATCATCTCCCGCCTCGACTATTGCAACATCCTCCTCTGTGGCCTCCCTGCTAACACTCTCGCACTCCTCCAGTCTATCCTCAACTCTGCTGCACGACTTGTTCATCTCTCGCCTCGCTACTCCTCTGCTAAGCCCCTTTGCAAATTGCTTCACTGGCTCCCATTCCCCCAGCATATCCAGTTCAAACTACTAACACTGACCTACAAAGCCATCCATAACCTCTCTCCTCCGTATATCTCTGAACTAATCTCCCGATATATTCCCTCACGTAACCTCCAGTCCTCCCAAGACCTCCTTCTCTCCTCCACACTTATCCGTTCCTCACGCAATCACCTCCAAGATTCCTCCCGAATATCCCCCATCCTCTGGAATTCTGTGCCTCAACACGTCCGATTATCCTCCACATCCGGATCCTTCAGACGGAACCTGAAAACCCATCTCTTCAAGAAAGCTTACAGCCTGCAATGACCCCGCTGCCTCCTCAACAACACCGGAGCTACTGCAACCCCCAACCTATTGTCTCCTCCCCACTCCTGTAGAATGTAAGCCCGCAAGGGCAGGGTCCTCCTCCCTCTCTACCAGTCTATCATTGTTAGTTTGTTTACTGTAAGTGATATTTTTACTTGGTATGTAACCCCTTATGTACAGCGCCATGGAATCAACGGCGCTATATAAATAAATAATAATAATAGCTGGGAGTTTGCTACAGTTGTATCTGTTCTAAACCATCAGACTGAACCTCTTCCTTCTGTATTGATATATTGTACCAGGATAAGATCTGTAAGAATGTACCAGTGTGAAAAGTATTTGGTCAGAACGAGTCTTCATTCACTGCCGGAAAGCAGAGATCTAGAAATGTGAAGCATTTGAAACATAGTGTTAGAAAGTTCAGAAAATTCCATTTTGCAATGATTAAAGTTCCGTTGTGAATTTTAGCGTGACTGGACCGTTCTTGCGGAAATGTTTCCTGCCTCCTTCACTTAGATTCAGATCATACAGATAGTCAGACACCGCATTATCTCTGATACTATGGCCGATACAGCGCACATATAGATTATACTATAGAGTCCAAAAGTTTTGCTTTTTTTTTTTTTAAAATGTGATGACTTCTGTCTGGTTGTTGTGATGCCATTTCCCTGGTGAGGAATTGAAAGTGCATGAAGTTGTCATCATACAAGACCTTAATTGTAACCAAAATGCTTTTGAATATAGGAATGGTCTTTTAATTAAAGAAAACTGACGGCCAAAAGTTTTGCATCTACTATTTATTGATCACAACATAGAGAGTAATTCATTCTTTACAATGCCATAACTTAGTATTTTGTAACATAACCTCTTGCTTTAGTTCCTGCCGCACCGCATTGAAGCCACTCGGGTATTCAAGACATCTTGAGGGATCTTGCTTCGTTCCATTTGCTGACGCCGGCCCTGATTCAATCCCATTTGTGTCAAATTCTGTGCATGTTATCAGGCCAAAATCACCAGGGTATGTGAACTTTTGATCAGGGTCATTTGGATGTTTTTGGTTGCCATTAAGATTTAAAAAGAGAAAACACAGTAGTTTGACAATAAATGGCTTCACCCAACCAATAACCATGAGTGGAGAAAAAGTTTTTTTGTTCTCATTCATATTCTCTGAAACAAGACCAAGAAAGGAAAAATTCTGCCGGGGTATGTAAACTTTTGAGCACAACTGTATCCTTGTTCATGGTAGCATTCATATTTCCATCAATTCTATGCCAATGGCCGATGCAGAAAAGCAGCCCAAAACCATGAGATTGCCACCACCATGTTTCACTGTAGGCGTTTGGTACCTTACATCATTACGTTTTCCAATTCTGCAGTATATACAGTGCTGCCATCACTACCAAACAGATTGAACTTGGATTCATCCGACCCCAACACCTTAGACCAATCTGTCTCTTTCCGTTGGCTGTGTTCTTTGGCAAACACAAGTCGGACCTTCCGGTTCTTTGCAGAGATGAAAGGCTTCTTGACTGGAACTCGTGCATTCAGCCCTACTGCTTAGTCGGCGCGACTCACTTTGACCCCATATTCTTTGTTCATTTTGTGGACATCAGATACTGACTTTTTCTTTATAATGTGATCAACTCTGGAGGAAGTTCTCCTTGGTCGTCCACTTCTAGGTTTGCCGGCTGTTCCAGAACCTTCTTTTTCTTTCTTTAATATATCTGACACTTGACTCTGAGAACAGGTGAATTCCATAGCTGCCTCTTTATGGCTTTTCCCTGACTTCACTCCCAGAATAATAAGCTTCCTGACATCTGGTGATAAATTTGGCTTTGTCTCTGCTATGTTTTTAACCTAAAAACGCAAAAAAAAAAAATTTAGGCAAAATTCGACTGCCCATAACAAAATATGCAAAACATTTGTTCCAGCAAATGTTGAAAACTAACACATAAAGGGATAAAACAATGTCCAACACAATTTTTGTCCTGATAGCTGACAATCATTTGCTTCCAGTTAACTAAAATCACCAGAAAAATGGCCTCACAACAACCAAACAGAAGCAATCACAATTTAAAAAAAAAATGCTAAACTTTTGGTGGCTACTGTATTCATACAGTCAGGTTTAGCTGAGCTGCCTTTATCATTTGGCACACAGTACAGTATCACAACATTTAATGTGGCTGCAGGGAAACTAGGCTGTACTTTTGGAGATGCATATAAAAATATTTTTGGTTTTGTCACTCGGCCTCAAAAAATTTAGTTACATATCTGGTAAAAACCCCTGAGCCCTCCTGAACCCTGCTGCTTTTCTGCCGTTTTGCACTGCGTCGCTCCATTGCAGAGATACTGCACTCCGAAAGCAACAAATGTGAGTATGTGAAATCTCTGCTTTGCAGTACAACTTTGCATTTTTTTAGTCTTATTTTGGAGTGCGCACTTTCACCCCTCCCTCCAAGACGCTGCCAATGATCACATGCTCGACTACTAGATCTTCTCCTGATCTGTGGAAGCAGAGAAGAAACAGCCCGTTGCACTACAAGCAGAGATTTCACATGCAGCGCTCCAAAAAACGCAAATGTGAATATCTCTGCAATGGAGCGACGCAGCAAAAAACGGAAAAGAGCTGCAGAATCGGAGGAGCTCAGGGACTTTTACAAGGTATTTAAGGAATCACCCTGTAAGAATTTAATTTTATCGTTCTGGGTCCAATTACTGGAAAGTGGATTGTATTATGTGTTGTGCACAGATATTACTCAGTATTGCAGGGTCTGATTACTGCACACTGGGGTCAGGTGGCTTTAGTGGTCCTATCACTGTCTTATTACAGTTTTTGTGGAGCATTATATGGCGGCACACGCAGTTTGGTACATGTGATGGGTCTCCTAACCATTTTCCTTCTGTATTTTTTTACAGAGAAGGACGGGAAGGCTTTCCATCCAACCTACGAGGAGAAGCTGAGGCTGGTGGCTCTGCACAAACAAGTCCTCCTGGGACCGTACAACCCCGACACGTGCCCCGAAGTCGGCTTCTTCGATGTCCTGGGCAACGATAGGAGGTAACGAACGTCGTGTGCTTTGTTTCACTGTATCACATTCCTATAAAAAAAGTAGCCACTTTGTAAATAGCCTAACGCTTTCTTATCGTTTTGTATACACAGCACTGATGCAGATCTGTGTGTCTCCATGGTTACAGACTACACTACATATGTAGTCTGATCCTGCCATTGTATATTTTTCACCACTAAAGTAGCAGTCAGGGACTGCAGGGTGAACCTCATTACCATGAGCATTTATGGGAGCTGTGTACGCAAAACGGCAACAGATTTTCCATCATGGGCATGCATCGATCTGATGTGTCCAAAAAAAAAAATAGGAATTGAAATGCAAAGTTTAATAGAAAACTGCAGACTGTTTCTTGCATAAAACTGAGCGACGATGCGTTTTTAACCTCTTCATAGAAGCCTTTGCTCCCTCTGAGCGTCGTTCACACACTGTCGTCTTTCTCACAGGAAAGAATGGACGGCCCTGGGCAACCTAAGCAAGCAGGAAGCCATGACGGAGTTTATCACCCTCCTGAACAGATGCTGCCACCTCTTCTCCACATACGTCACATCCCATAAAATAGAGAAAGAAGAGCAGGAGAGAAAAAGGTACTAATCCCTACAATCCGTACATCCGGCATCGGTGCTGCACGGTAACTGCTGGTTTCCTCCCGAAACAGCGCCACACGTGTCCACAGGCTGTGCCTGGTATTGCAGCTCAGTTCTATTAAAGTGAATGGGGCTGAGCAGCAAGGTGATGCACAACCTGCAGACAGGTACCTGAAAACAACTCCAGCACTAATAGTTACTGGAGACGTTCTTAAAGGGACCGCTCTGCAGATTGTGCAGTGAACCCACCCAACTCTACCAGAAGAGGAGCTGGTGATGCTGATAGATAGGAGATGGTTTGCAGCGGTTTTCTATGGATGCCGGACCAGGGTCCTGCAAATCTTTCCGCTCCAGTCTATAGCAGAGGTTAACAGCAGTCGCTATCTCACAAGATAGATGATGATCGACATCTGGGTCACGTTTTTCCACACTTAAAGGGGTTGTCTGTTAGTTTAAAGGAGCTTTCTGTTTCCTGCAGCCAATCACTGGCAAGTACAGCATGAGACCGTAGAAACCAGTGATCGACTGCAGCAGTCACATGGATTATATACAACATCATCGCTGCAGGAAAAAAAGTGATGGCCGCCAGAGTGTGAGCACGGGAGAAGTGAAGGAGTCATCAGGCGAGAAATATTTGTTTTTTATGGGTCAATTTTGTAAAATTTCCAACTGCCTTAAGTGGTATCAAATCCCTATCATATCACTAACTTAAAGCCGCAGGAGTTCTTAAACTTTGACTAAGTTCAATACATAGAATCCAACCTGCAGTGTAAAGCATGGGGGACAAAACAGCAGTATGAGACTGATAGGACATGAGGCATCTTTCAGGTTACCTTCTACTCCAGTACAAATTGCAGTATACAGTGGTGGCCAAAAGTATTGGCACCCCTGCAATTCTGTCAGAGTGCCATGGGCTTTAAACTTCTTGATGACACTGCGCACGGAAGACACAGGAACATTCAGGTCTTTGGAGATGGACTTGTAGCCTTGAGATTGCTCATGCTTCCTCACAACTTGGTTTCTCAAGTCCTCAGACAGTTCTTTGGTCTTCTTTCTTTTCTCCATGCTCAATGTGGTACACACAAGGACACAGGACAGAGGTTGAGTCAACTTTAATCCATGTTAACTGGCTGCAAGTGTGATTTAGTTATTGCCAACACCTGTTAGGTGCCACAGGTAAGTTACAGGTGCTGTTAATTACACGTATTAGAGAAGCATCACATGATTTTTCAAACAGTGCCAATACTTTTGTCCACCCCCTTTTTTAGGTTGGGTGTGGAATTGTATCCAATTTGGCTTTAGGACAATTCTTTTTGTGTTTTTTCATTGAAGACAAATTAAATGAAGATAATAATACCAAAGAATTTGTGATTGCAATCATTTTCAGGAAGAAACGGAGTATTATCTGACAGAATTGCAGGGGTGCCAATACTTTTGGCCACCACTGTAGCTGGAGTCGGTGATTATGGATTTACGGAGCAGTCGGTATGTAAGACCGGAGGGATCATGGACCGGACTTCTGCTTTAAGTCCCAGGAAGTGAGAACGGTTGATGCTGCTGCAAAAATCATGTCCGACATAGTTCAGTGTAAAGCGTCATCTGCTGACTTTACAGGAGAGGAGGAGCGGAGACGGCCGGAAGAGGAGGAGCGGCAGCGGCTGCTGCGAGAGGAGGAGAAGCGGAGGAAAGAAGAGGAGCAGAGGCTGCGGAGAGAGGAGGAAGAGAGGATGCGAGCGGAGGATGAACGGTGTAGAATGGAACAGCAGAAGTAAGTACTCCCATCGGAAGTCACTCATCTTTCTTAAAGGATATTTTTGGGTGGGTCACTCATTCAGGACCCTCGTAGTATGAGCCATAGTGCAAGGAGCAGTCTGTTGTATGCAATGCTGGTGACCGGTTGGAGGGTACATGCGCTGGGGTCACCAACAATGGGGTCCACGGAGCCCTGTCACATTCATTTTAATGGAAAATTACTAAAGCTCTGCCGGCCACAGGCAATGGTGGGTGCAGCAGTCATTAGGGCAGGACCGTGCATTTGTGTTTCAAATCTTAATTCTATTTTTTTTTTGCAGGCAGCAGATCATGGCCGCCCTGAACTCGCAGACAGCGGTGCAGTTTCAGCAGTACGCAGCGCAGCAGTACCCGGGGAACTTCGAGCAACAGCAGCTCCTGATCCGGCAGCTGCAGGAACAGCACTACCAGCAGTACATGCAGCAGCTGTACCAAGTGCAGCTCGCTCAGCAACAGGTAGACGCAGCGCACAGACCCCCGAGCCTCACTGCTCTGAGCTGCATTTACCTGTCGGACCATGTTCCCACGTAGCATAAATGCTGCAGGGTTTGGTTTTTTTTGCAGAAAATCCCCTGTGTTTAAAACGGTGTTTCCCAAACTCCAGTCCTCACGGCCCCCATAGGTCATGTTTTCAGGATTTCCTTAGTATTTCCATCACCTGTGTAATACTATCAAGGCATCAGGAATTCTCTCACCTGTGTAATACGAAGGAGATCCTGAAACATGACCTGTGGGGGCCGTGAGGACTGGAGTTTTGGAAACACTGGTTTAAAAGTTAGAGCAAACTTCTTGTGCTTCCCGGAAAACTCCTGGCCGCTGTGCATCTAAAGACGTTGCTGAAATTTGTGTTTTTTTGGTTTGTTTATTTTTTCCTGTGGAGTCGAAAAAATGCATGAAAAAATGCCCTCGCTTCTTGTACAGAATTAATAAAACCTTCAGATCTTCAACAATAAATGGGGTAAAAACAGCTGTAAAAATACGATAATCAGAGTAGATTGCTATTGCGGGTTTTGATGTAGAAAATAAACCCTGCACTTTACGCTCCCTGGAACCTGAACTAATTAACTAATTGTTTTTAGTAAGAAAAAAATTGCGCGGCTGAGTCTTGCTCTTGATGATGGCGGTGCGCTGAGTAGCTGGTTGATTAGATGCAGCGTTTATAAGTGGAAGACAGTGGGATTTGTGTGCAGCGTCTATTGGAGCCTGTGGTTGTCTGAAACGCTGCCTCATTAGAAGTTAAGCTTCTTTGTTCTTCCCCTCATGCTTTACACTGCAGTTTTGCTTTGCAGCATACAAGAAATGAAGAATGCTCATAAATGACGTGGTGTTACCCTCTCCTTACCCTCTCGGCCTTACAGAAACAGCAGGAGGCACTTTCGGCTGGAACCAGCTCCCCTGTCAGTTCTCCATCCAAGATGAACATGGGAAGCATCACCGGCTCCGGAGAAGCCCCCTCGGTCAATGGACAAACCCACCCACACATAGACAATGCTGAGAAAGAACTGGAGGCCGACCCCGCTGGAAGACCTGCTGGAGAACGGGCCTAAAGGTGCTTCCTATTGACCTCAGTGGGGTTGGGGTCTGTTGGGTGGACAATCAGACGATACCTGGACATTGGCTAATGGTTTATGTTTGCTCATTATTTTTCCACTTCCTTCTCTCTACAGAGTCCACGCCGGTCATTGCTGCCCCATCCACGTGGACAAGACCCCAAATTAAAGACTTCAAAGAGAAGATCCGGCAGGACGCGGACTCAGTCATCACCGTCGGAAGAGGAGAGATGGTCACAGTCCGGGTCCCCACATACGAGGAAGGCTCCTATCTTTTCTGGGAGTTTGCCACAGATAACTTTGACATTGGTTTTGGGGTTTACTTTGAATGGACAGACTCCCCAAACACGGCTGTGAGCGTGCACGTCAGCGAGTCCAGCGAGGACGAGGACGAAGGTACTTTGTACAATTTTCATACTTCATTCTTGTACAATAAATACTGTAGCAGGTCTTCACTGCGTCTCACCCCCTCTTCCTGAAGTGGTCGGGGGTCTCTCGAGAAGCAGCATCTTACCCCCTCGTTTTAAGGAGGTTGGGGCTCGAGAAGCAGTGTCTTACCCCCTCGTCTTAAGGAGGTTGGGGCTCGAGAAGCAGTGTCTTACCCCCTCGTCTTAAGGAGGTTGGGGCCTCTCGAGAAGCAGCATCTCACCCCCTCGTCTTGAGGAGGTCAGGGCCTCTCGAGAAGCAGCGTCTCACCCCCTCGTCTTGAGGAGGTCAGGGCCTCTCGAGAAGCAGCGTCTCACCCCTTGGTCCTGAGGAGGCCCCCTTATCCCCAATCCTGGTACGCATGGCCCCCTCATCCCCAATCCTGGTACGCATGGCACCCCTCATCCCCAATCCTGGTATTTATGGCACCCCTCATCCCCCAATTCTGGTATGTATGGCACCCCTCATCCCCCAATTCTGGTATGTATGGCACCCCTCATCCCCCAATTCTGGTATGTATGGCACCCCTCATCCCCCAATTCTGGTATGTATGGCACCCCTCATCCCCCAATTCTGGTATGTATGGCACCCCTCATCCCCCAATTCTGGTATGTATGGCACCCCTCATCCCCCAATTCTGGTATGTATGGCACCCCTCATCCCCCAATTCTGGTATGTATGGCACCCCTCATCCCCCAATTCTGATATGCATGCCCCCTCATCCCCAATCCTGGTATGAATGGCAGCCCTCATCCCCCAATCCTGGTATGTATGGCACCCCTCATCCCCCAATTCTGGTATGTATGGCACCCCTCATCCCCCAATTCTGGTATGTATGGCACCCCTCATCCCCCAATTCTGGTATGTATGGCACCCCTCATCCCCCAATTCTGGTATGTATGGCACCCCTCATCCCCCAATTCTGGTATGTATGGCACCCCTCATCCCCCAATTCTGGTATGTATGGCACCCCTCATCCCCCAATTCTGATATGCATGCCCCCTCATCCCCAATCCTGGTATGAATGGCAGCCCTCATCCCCCAATCCTGGTATATATGGCACCCCTCATCCCCAATCCTGGTATGTATGGCACCCCTCATCCCCCAATTCTGGTATGTATGGCACCCCTCATCCCCCAATTCTGGTATGTATGGCACCCCTCATCCCCCAATTCTGGTATGTATGGCACCCCTCATCCCCCAATTCTGGTATGCATGCCCCCTCATCCCCAATCCCCAATAAAGTACACAGCGTTCAAAGCGCTGCCAATAACGCCCATGTGCACATACCCTTATACTCACCTTCCTTCCTCACCTCTGCTCTGCTTCCTTTTCTGCTGCAGCAGCTCATGTCAGCATCTGAGCAGCGCATGACGTCACTGCCATGCGCTCTCAGACGCTGAGCTGCTGGCACATTCACTCCTCTCCACGCCGGGACTATGGGCGTGGAGAAGAGTGAATATGCACTCTCTTTAGTAGCGGGCACTGTCAGCAGGAACTGCGGCTCAACGCTTCTCTGTGCCCGCTACTAAAGAGAATGAATATTCATCCTTCTCCATGGGAGTGGAGAAGAGGGAATATTAATTTCTCTTTAGCAGCGGGCACACGTGGTAGCTGCAGCAGCGGCTACAGCGTGTGCCCCGCTCCTCCACCGTCACAACCTGCCCCACCACTACACACCACCAGAATTTCTATATACTCGAGTATATACCAGAGTATAAGCAGAGAGGGGCTTTATCAGAACAAAAAATGTGCTGAAAAACTCGGCTTATACTCGAGTATATACGGTATATTAAAAATCTGGTGAATTAGATGATGATTGGAAGAGACGAGATCAATCATAACGTATGCAGCGGATACCACCACTGGCGCCCTCAGTATTCCTGTAGCCAGAAGACCACCACCAGGAGGAGTTAACAGAGCGGCCGGTCATACATGCACCCTGCCTCTGCCAGGAGGAGTTAACAGAGGGGCCGGTCACATATGCCCCCTGCCTAAGTCAGGAGGAGTTAACAGAGCGGCCGGTCATACATGCACCCTGCCTCCGCCAGGAGGAGTTAACAGAGGGGCCGGTCACATATGCCCCCAGCCTAAGTCAGGAGGAGTTAACAGAGCAGTCAGCCACACATGCACCCTGCCTCCGCCAGGAGGAGTTAACAGAGGGGCCAGTCGCACATGCCCTTTGCCCTTCAATGGCTGCAAGACCACCGCCAGGAGGAGCATACTGGTCACACATGCACTCCGACACTACATACCAAGTCCACGGCACGGACAAAGATCGCCGATCCATAGATTCAGAAAGGAGCAGCAGGGTGCACTCGTGATCGTTCAGCTCCTCCTGGCGGTGGGGAAAACATAAGAATGGATCCTGCACCGAGACGGACTTACCCATACCAGACATACTCACTGGGCCAGAGTTTGTGCTGGGCTCTGCAGATGCAGCTTTAGGGGCAGACACATCCATCTTTAGAACCTCAGTCCTTCCTTATGGTGTCTTCCATCAGGGTCCTTTTATACAGGAACTGAGATCCAGCGCTGTCCTCATCCAATAGGATGAGGCCCCCCCCTCTCCTGATATCAGGTCCACCAATCCTGATTATTGCACTTTTTTAATTGAAATTTCAAATTTCCAAAATGGCAGTGCATTCCACCCTGGAACGCAACCAGAAGTGACGACGCGGCCATTGAATGGACCGGCGCGCGTCACTTCCTATGAGCTCTCCATGCGGCCAGCTATACACCGGAGGAGAGTGTTGCGCTCAGGGAGAGGGGGAGACATCGCAACTGGCTGGGGAGCTACAGGAGGCCCCCAGCCAATATCTTCTCACCATCCAGCATTGAATGAGCTCTGGAGGAAGGTGCTGTCCCGCCGGGAGGAAAGAGCAGCGGACATGGAAGGAAGGCACAGGGCGATCGATCCACGGCTACCCGGCTGAAAGGTACTGATTTTTGGGGAAGTAGATTGCCGGCCACAGCCGCACCAGAAGGAAACCTCTTCATCCCTTAGGGACAAGAAAAACACTGAGGTTAGAGGGAAGGGAAGGGCTATTTAACCTCTTGGTTCCTGTCCCTAATTAGGATGGGGAGGCAACCTCCTGTTGGTGCTGTCCTGGAGGGGATTAGAGAAAGCAGCATGTGAGTGCAGCCTAAGGCTATGTTCACACATTGTGTTTTTATGCAAATTAAAAGCTGCTTTTTACAATGTCGGCAAAAGCTAGGAGATTTCAGAAATCTCAGGTTCACGCTTATTTTTTGTTTTACTCTTCCTGACTGAATTGGAAAACTGATGCATGTTAATTCTTTCACTCATAGAAAGTTACAAGTAAGTGCAAAAAAGCAGCAGAAATGCAGCAGAAAACGTTGCCAACAGTTCTTGCAGCGCTTTTAGTGAAAAAAAAAAACAAAAAACAAAAAAAACACAGGTATGGCTGGACGTGAAACCCATTTATTTCTGTGATTTTCCCGCATTTAAACCTAAATGTCTTGGTTTCATCACCCGAGATGGCAGATAGGATTAGTACATTTTAATTAAATTAGTGATATGTGTAAAAGGAAACAATACCTGATATCTCAATGCACCGCCAAGTCTTGGGTAAACTATGACTGACCAATTCCCCTAGCTGTTTTTACACTTCCAATTGTGTATTTTTTCATGAATAGTCACTAGTTTTTCAGACATAAAAATCTTGTTCCACTAAATAATTGTATCAAATTGCCCCTTTTCCCCAAAATGTTTTCTGGTGTCACATCCGTCTGTTGTTGGTGGCCTAACACCTTGCATTGCTCATGCTTGTATGGTGGAAGCAAAGCTGAACTTTGGGATCCTGAAGAACGCAGCAAAAAGACGCAATAAAAAACTGTTTTTTGTCTGCAGCTTTTTTACTATCAAGACATCAAGTTTTGGCTGCAGAAAAAAACAGCAGCAAAAACGCAACGTGTGAACATACTGTAAAAACATGACGCCTTTAACAAGTTCAATTGCAAACCTTTCTGGTAAAACTACATGTAACATGGGTCATATT
This sequence comes from Phyllobates terribilis, assembly GCF_046119375.1. Lineage (NCBI taxonomy): Eukaryota > Metazoa > Chordata > Amphibia > Anura > Dendrobatidae > Phyllobates > Phyllobates terribilis. Next base: position 242,460 of record NW_027363159.1, on the reverse strand, counting down.
GTGCACTTACTCTTTACAGCAAGTGCCATAAACCACCAATACCCCCCTATTGCAATCTCTATATACGTCGGTGGAGATTTGGCTACACACAGACGCACCTCCTCATTCCAATATATGGAGAATGCGGCTGAAAATGTGTGAACAAGGGTTAGAAAATAACTGCATGTAGCTGTAGAGTCACCATCAATCTTACTGGGGAGCCCTTAGCAGCTGGGCCTGGAGCTGTGAGGTCATCATCTACATGGCGGTGATGTCACGATCTACATGGAACTCTGGTGTCATCATCGGCTCTATGACATCACAATGGGAGTAAAGTGTATAGAATGCCTGAGCGCAGAGCCGGGGCTGTCTTTTGTGTGACTCTTTATTGGATACACAAAGCTAAAGGAATAAAAGGAGAAAGAAGGAGAAAGAAAGCGACGCCATCATGAGGATTCATGGACGTCCCCGTTATGGCCAGCGGCTGCTGGTCAAGGCTCTCTCTTCCTGCAAGTCAATTGGCTTTAGCCTTCTGACCCGATTCAGGAAATCCCATCGCAATTGGAGAACACTGCTGCAGGATTCCTTCCTGGCCACGAAATCTGCCACCATTACAGCAGTCAGGCGCTTCAGGTCAGTTGCTATAACCAGACGTAAAGACCAAGTCATCAGCCAAGACAGCGGTGAGAAGAGCCCAACCTACATAGTAGGTGATACTGAATCCACTGCCAGCATTGCAGAAAGTGGAGAGGATCTTGCCGATCCAGAATGTGCACAAGGTGCACACGAGGGGCTGCTACAAACAAGACCCCGGGACAATCTAAAAAGAAAAGCACCAACCTCCGAGGACAGTCAGCCCAAGATGCTGCCACCGGCCAAGAGAGCTGCTACAGAAAACCTTTCTGATCTACTGAGAGAGGTAACCCCGGAGATGGAGACCCCACAAGTGGAGATGCCCGATATCGGGAAACAGGAGGACATCCTGTCTCCAGAGCAGTTAACCATCCTGCTGAGCAAAGGGGAGGAAGGCTTCCTGGATGATGAGATCGTCATGATGGCCCAGGACCTGCTGCAGAGTCAGTTTGAGGGTTTTGATGGCCTGCAGCCCCCCTGCGCTCTTCTAGTGCCAGGGTACAGTGTACTGAAGAATGCTGTACAAATCCACTATGATGAGGAGAGGGTGCACTGGCTGACCACCTGCTACAAAAATGGCCAAATCTTTGTGGCCGACAGCATCAACTCCGGAAATCTGACTCCGTCCATCTGTGAGCAGATTATCAACCTGTACAGTGAAGTGGTCGAAGAGCCCCTGAAACATCTGACATTTATCGATGTGGATCAGCAGAGGAACAGCTATGACTGTGGCTTATTCGCCATAGCGTTTGCCTACGAGCTTATAGCAGATGGCGGTGAACCCAGAGCAGAGTTCCGGCATCGGTTGATGAGGACTCATCTGATATCCTGCCTGCAGACCGGCAGGATCAGCGCATTTCCCAAAAAGGTCAGGAAGTGACTCCATGCCTATAAACGGCATGTAGAGTCAATGACGGTCCACAAGATCGCCCTGACCTTCAACCGGACACGACCCTGGACCACAGACCAGCCTGCACCAGTAAGTAACCATGGACTTTCCATAATACCCTCAATATAGTGAATGTATAAATATGATGGGGGGGGGGGGGCGCTGCCATTATTGGAGCCGTTTATCATTAAAGCTTAGCTCCAGCCCCTATAAAGATGTATTAAGAGATTAATTATAGCAGGATTATAAGGGGTTTTCTGTTATTTTGTACACAGAGGTGTGAACCAGAACAAGAATGGCCCCCGCAGCTATAACAAGTGTCGGTGTTTCTGTCATCACCATGGACCAAATATAATCCAGGTAAGAGGAGTGTACTGAGCAGCAGTGACCGGGAGTAAATCGTGTGAACGTCTCGGATATTAAATATTCGGCTGCTCCATGATCAGTTCTGTTCCCTCTTTCTACAGATCACTATAAGCGAGCTGGGGTCCCACTAAGAAGACGGGGTACAGCTGGAGGTGACGGCTATAAGAAGTCAATGATGTGGCGGCCGCCATGTCAGGAGCAGAGGAGCCGCACTTCAGGACGAGGCAGATTCCGGGCTCGGTCTCTGTTCTCATTACTTTCTGCAGTCAGATGTAATCACTGAATAAGTGAATTTTCTGCTGCATCAACCCCGATCTACAACACAAGCTGCCATCATCCAGCACCGCCCAAGGGAAGGGCAGGCCCTCAGACATGGTTCCCTAGAGGTTTCCTCCACCGGGGGTTTTTCCTCTCCTGAGTTCTGACGGACGACTCTCCGTGAGCCCATCATCATCAGGGCCACATGACTATTGCCCCACACGACTGGTGGGAAATTCTACATTTGATATCTTGTATGAAGCCAATAAAGAATTCAATTAATATCTAGCAGCCGTGTATCTGAATTTATTATGTTTCGTCTACTATGTATAGTACAGAATTTGGTGAACTCCAGGGGGAATATACAGGGGTGCAGTATTGCAATAGTGTTATAATACTCGCATTTACAGGTGCTTCTCACACAATTAGAATATCATCAAAAAGTTAATTTATTTCAATTCTTCAATACAAAAAGTGAAACTTATATTATATAGAGTCATTACAGAGTGATCTATTTCAAGCGTTTATTCCTGTTAATGTTGATGATTATGGGTTACATCCAATGAAAACACAAAAATCATTATCTCAGTAAATTAGAATAATTAACAAAAAACACCTGCAAAGGCTTCCGAAGCATTTAAAAAGGCACCTTAGTCTGTTTCAGTAGGCTCCAGAATCATAGGGAAGACTGCTGACTTGACAGATGTCCAGAAGGCAGTCATCTGAGCCTAAACCACATTTAGCGTCCACATGTTTGGCCTTTCTGTAGTGATGACAGCCGGCCTAAATTACAGGTGTGTGTCTCCAGAAGCATGGGCTGGACACAATGTACTGGTCACTACAATGTATTGGGGGCTACAGCGTACTGAGGACTACAACGTACTGGTCACTACAATGCAGATTTGCAATTTTCACTCAGCAACATCCACTGCTGCTTGTATCTGGAAAACTCACTACACTTGCAGATAAATTCCCAAAGGGGTATAATTTCTAAAATGGTGTCACTTCTGAGGGGGTTTCCACTGTTTAGGCACATCAGGGGCTCTCCAAACCCAACATGGCGTCGGCTAATGATCCAGCTAATTTTGCATTTAAAAAGTCAAATGGCACTCCTTTTCTACCGAGCCTTGCCGTGCGCCCAAACAGTAGTTTTCATCCACATATGGGGTATTGGCGTACTCAGGAGAAATTGCACAATACATTTTACAGTGCATTTTCTCCTGTTACCATTGTGAAAATGCAAAATTTGGGGCTAAATGAACATTTTTGTGGGAAAAATGTAACTTTTTATTTTCACGGCTCTACATTATAAGCTTCTGTGAAGCACCTGGGAGCACAAGGTGCACCCCGCACAGCTAACATTCCTTGGGGGATCTAGTTTCCAAAACGGCGTCACTTGTGGAAGGTTTCCACTGTTTACGCACATCGGGGATCTCCAAAAGCGACATGGCGGCAGCTCTCGATTCCAGCCATTTTTGTGTTTGAAAAGTCAAACTGTGCTCCTTCCCTTCCGAGCCCTGCCGTGCGCCCAAACAGTGGTTTTCTTCCACAAATGGGGTAGCGGTGTACTGAGGAGAAATTGCGCAACACAATTTAGGGTCCATTTTCTCCTGTAACCCTTGTGAAAATAAAACAAATTGGGGATAAAGTAAAATTTTTGTGAAAAAAAAAAGTAAAATGTTCATTTTTTCCATCCACGTTCCATTAATTCCTGTGAAGCACCTGAAGGGTTAATAAACTTCTTGAATGTGGTTTTAAGCACCTTGAGGGGTGCAGTTTTTAGAACTATGTCACTTTTGGGCATTTTCTGTCATATAGGCCCCCCAAAGTCACTTCAAATGTGATGTGTTCCCTAAAAAAAATGGTTTTGTAAATTTTGTTGGAAAAATGAGAAATTGCTGGTCAACTTTTAATCCTTATAACTTCCTAACAAAAATAAAATTATGTTTCCAAAATGATGCAGATGTAAAGTAGACATGTGGGAAATGTTATTAACTATTTTGTGTGACATCTCTCTGATTTAAGGTCATAAGAATTAAAACTTGGAAAATTGCTAAATTTTCACCAAATTTCCGTTTTTTTCACAAATAAATGCAAGTCATATTGAACAACTTTTATCACTATCATGAAGTACAATATGTCAGGAAAAAACAGTCTCAGAATCAGGGGGATCCGTGGAAGCGTTCCAGAGTTATTACCTCAGAGGGACACTGGGCAGAAGTGTAAAAATTGGCCGGGTCATGAAGGTGAAAACAGGTTTGGAGGGTGAAGGCGTTAGCACTTCTCTTTCTGAAAGCATTCTTTACTCTACAGCATTTATTCCAACTAAAACTTTTGCCCTGTGCCGTAGAGAAAAATATCTTTATTTATATACACAAACCTACATATTGAGGCAACTAAAGATGGCACCCCACCACCTTACTACTTTAGATCTAACCTATAATATAAGGGACAATAAAAGGGTTGGTCCATCTCAGATATTTAAAGAGATTTCTAGCTTTGGAAAACTCCTGTTCCCCCTCTGCAATTTTTTTTTGTTGAAGAAACTGTGCTGTACTCATCCTCACTGGGTCCGGTACTGAGTCTCCGCTGCGCCTTTTAGTGTGTCATTATCAGTAGTGCTGCCATCACAGCCAGTAGCGGCACAATACGCTCAGGGCCAAGCACTACTGACGTGACGTCAGAGCTGCAGGCAATAACAGACATCTGGAGCAGCGGCGGAGACTCAGTGCTGGACCTGGGGCTGGCGAGTAAAGCGCTTTTTTTTTTTTTTTTTTTTTTTAACAAACTGCAACCAAAAGAAAAGGGAGTTTCCAAAACTGGAAAACCCCTTTAAGGTATATCCATAGAATATCCCATTGGGAGAACACCTTTTAAAGGGCTTATTAAAAGAACTTCAGCATTGCTTACCAACGCCCTGGAAGTGAGCGGTGCTGCTGACGTTATGACCCGTGTGTTCAGATATTGGGCACATGTCCTATTCTAATGAACTGGACGGGTGCACGATACCTGCCCATCATGCTAGCGTCTCGGTAGGTCTGCGGATCGCAACGTCATCAGCACCGCTAGTATCCGATGTGGAAGTGAACGGCTCTGGACAACCCCTTTAAGTGAAAGAAGAATACAACTTACCTTTGCCTGTGGGAGAGGTTGGGCTTCTTCTGGCTCAAAAAATAGATTCTCTTTAAAAAACTGTCCGTCCTGCAAGAATGGAGACAGCGGATATAATACAGGACAGGAAAGGTGACTGGTATGATGGAAGGCTCACAGGGGGAAAGGTATAAAGCTGGGGTACATGGGGTAGCGCACCATGCAACAGATTGAACTATCCTTTTAAAGGCAAAGATACAGCCTATTTCCAAGATCCTACCGCAATATGTAGTAGATCTAATAATAGTAATATTCGAAAATACCTCCAATTAGAAAACAGTATAGTTCTTCTGATTCACTATGTCACTTACCCTTTGTGCAGGGCATTGTAGTAGCTTGGGTATCTATGGTCACGACCACTCATAGCGACAGTTGTTAGTGGTCATAATCATGGATACCTAAACTACTACAATGCAGTGCACATGGGGTAAGCGACATAGCTAATCAGAAGAACAATACTACAATTTTAATTGGAGGTATTTGCTAATATTATTATTACACCTACTACATAGTGGGATAGGATCTTGGAGATGGGAATACCCCTTTTTTTAAGATACAGTTGATGCTTTACAGTCTTCCTAGGTGTATACTTACTAGTTTTTCAATGGTGGGAAAATAAGTTACCAATCTGTGCAACACAAAAAAAGAAAAATAAAAGCATTGAATCGGTGATTTGCATTTGTATAATAATGTGATAGCAGAGAGGTGCGGGCACCTGTAGCAGGCGGAGAAGCTTTCCACCGCCCCGTGCAGAGGGTTTCCCTCCAGCCACAGCTCTCTCAGCTCCAGGTTGTGGATCAGATCCAGCTCTTCAACTCTGCAAAGCGAAAAAAGAACATGTTCCCGTCACCAGCTACCACCAGAAAACACAGAGATTTGTTTGTTTCTCGCCTTCTTCCAAGAGCCACAAACCATTTTATTGTTCCGTCTATATGGCCTGGGGTTTTTTTTTCCCAGGATGAGTATGGGCTTTCTATTCCTCCATTTTTGGGACTTGTAACTTTTTCTGTTGCTGGGGCTGGGTGAGGGTCTTTTTGTATTTTTATTCATACCATTTTGATCGATTGCTTTTTATTCCATTTTTGAGAAGTGCAGCGATCGAAAAATCAATTATTTTGATTTTAATTTTTTTAAAAGGTTTACAATTTGGGTTCTTTATATTTTCATAGGATGGAGTTTTACGGATTCGATTTACCAATTTTTCTGTTTATTTATTTTTTTTTATTTCTTTAGTTTTTAATTGGGAAAAGCGAGACAAATGAAAATTATGGGTTTTAGTTTATTTATTCATTTTTAAATAAATTTTTACTTATTTTTGCCCTGGACTCTGCGACTGTTTGATTTCTTGTACTATACTGGGAACACAGATGTACAGAGATGGCAGGACGGGGGTCTTCAGGAGGCCACTGACTGCCACTGTTACCCACCGGTACCCCACGATCGATGGCATATACGGGGTAATCGGAAAAGACGTCACGACGGCAGCAGACCCGATCCCTGCGCAAGGAGGCGACGTACCTCGTTATAGGAGAGGTTCAGACTCTGCAGGTGCCGGGTCAGGTAGAAGAGATGAGCAAAACCAGTCAGCTTGGAGAGACGACGACAACTCAGGTCCAAAGACTGAAGCTACAAAAATATATATAGAGAATTTCACAAACACCCTATGGACAGGGGGGCGCTGGTTCTTACCCCATGTATCATTAGCCCAAGAGTGACAAAAAAGATTGTGGGGGTCCCAGCAGGGTCCCCAAGGATCTCCAGTGGCATAGCCTAGTGTGGATCTGCTCAGATCACAGATGGGGCTGTAATTAATAGTATTTATTATTACCTGGGGGTAACACTCCGAGATGATCTGCAAGACGACCTCTGCGGCTGCAGCGTGGGTCAGCGAAAGCACAATGTTGTCAGAAAGCAAATCTAAGGAAAGCAAATAACATTAGTGAGGAAGGGGCACGGCGCCGGCAGAGGAGAGAAGGCGACGGGGCGCCGGCAGAGGAGAGAAGGCGACGGGGCGCCGGCAGAGGAGAGAAGGCGACGGGGCGCCGGCAGAGGAGAGAAGGCGACGGGGCGCCGGCAGAGGAGAGAAGGCGACGGGGCGCCGGCAGAGGAGAGAAGGCGACGGGGCCGTGAGCAAAAAGCAAAGCAGGATGCCAATATTTATTTGTATAAGTATACAAAATGCCGTCATATAGTGCCCACACATTACCGCTATACAGTACAACATATATAATATAGTGCCGACACATTACCGCTATACAGTACCTACAACACGCATCATATAGCGCCCACACATTATCGCTATACAGTACCTACAACACGCATCATATAGAACCCACATTACCGCTATACAGTACCTACAACACGCATCATATAGCGCCCACACATTACCGCTATACAGTACCTACAACACACATCATAAAGCGCCCACACATTACCGCTATACAGTACCTACAACACACATCATATAGCGCCCACACATTACCGCTATACAGTACCTACAACACGCATCATATAGATCCCACACATTACCGCTATACAGTACCTACAACACGCATCATATAGTGCCCACGCATTACCGCTATACAGTGCCTACAGCACGCATCACACAGTGCCCACGCATTACCGCTATACAGTGCCTACAGCACGCATCACAGTGCCCACGCATTACCGCTATACAGTACCTACAGCACGCATCACAGTGCCCACGCATTACCGCTATACAGTGCCTACAACACGCATCACAGTGCCCACGCATTACCGCTATACAGTGCCTACAGCACCAGACAATGTGAACTGAGGTCTAAGATGGCAGACATACAAGAAACAGAGGCATGTTCACACTAGCAAAAAAGAAAAAAAGCAGCAAGACAAAAATATATCTCATACCCTACCATAATTATATATAAATGTAAAGCAAAGTTGCATAATAAATATAGGGTACTTAGTGAACTATTTTTGATCAAAAAAAGTATACAAGCCGTCCCACCAGCGGCAAGGTGACCCTAAATTGGGATGGTACCTATACTGCCTATATTAAAAACCTTACTGTATATCAAAGTTGAAGTAATGCATATAAAAGGGTAGACAAATAGGACCGGGTCCCAACTCCAGACCACCTAGGCCCGTGGTAAGCTACATATATACCAATCAGCTCAACAAAGGGCATGCCACACCCCCAAATTGCACAGAATGCAAACAAGTCAAAAAACCAGACAATGTGAACTGAGGTCTAAGATGGCAGACATACAAGAAACAGAGGCATGTTCACACTAGCAAAAAAGAAAAAAAGCAGCAAGACAAAAATATATCTCATACCCTACCATAATTATATATAAATGTAAAGCAAAGTTGCATAATAAATATAGGGTACTTAGTGAACTATTTTTGATCAAAAAAAGTATACAAGCCGTCCCACCAGCGGCAAGGTGACCCTAAATTGGGACGGTACCTATACTGCCTATATTAAAAACCTTACTGTATATCAAAGTTGAAGTAATGCATATAAAAGGGTAGACAAATAGGACCGGGTCCCAACTCCAGACCACCTAGGCCCGTGGTAAGCTACATATATACCAATCAGCTCAACAAAGGGCATGCCACACCCCCAAATTGCACAGAATGCAAACAAGTCAAAAAACCAGACAATGTGAACTGAGGTCTAAGATGGCAGACATACAAGAAACAGAGGCATGTTCACACTAGCAAAAAAGAAAAAAAGCAGCAAGACAAAAATATATCTCATACCCTACCATAATTATATATAAATGTAAAGCAAAGTTGCATAATAAATATAGGGTACTTAGTGAACTATTTTTGATCAAAAAAAGTATACAAGCCGTCCCACCAGCGGCAAGGTGACCCTAAATTGGGACGGTACCTATACTGCCTATATTAAAAACCTTACTGTATATCAAAGTTGAAGTAATGCATATAAAAGGGTAGACAAATAGGACCGGGTCCCAACTCCAGACCACCTAGGCCCGTGGTAAGCTACATATATACCAATCAGCTCAACAAAGGGCATGCCACACCCCCAAATTGCACAGAATGCAAACAAGTCAAAAAACCAGACAATGTGAACTGAGGTCTAAGATGGCAGACATACAAGAAACAGAGGCATGTTCACACTAGCAAAAAAGAAAAAAAGCAGCAAGACAAAAATATATCTCATACCCTACCATAATTATATATAAATGTAAAGCAAAGTTGCATAATAAATATAGGGTACTTAGTGAACTATTTTTGATCAAAAAAAGTATACAAGCCGTCCCACCAGCGGCAAGGTGACCCTAAATTGGGACGGTACCTATACTGCCTATATTAAAAACCTTACTGTATATCAAAGTTGAAGTAATGCATATAAAAGGGTAGACAAATAGGACCGGGTCCCAACTCCAGACCACCTAGGCCCGTGGTAAGCTACATATATACCAATCAGCTCAACAAAGGGCATGCCACACCCCCAAATTGCACAGAATGCAAACAAGTCAAAAAACCAGACAATGTGAACTGAGGTCTAAGATGGCAGACATACAAGAAACAGAGGCATGTTCACACTAGCAAAAAAGAAAAAAAGCAGCAAGACAAAAATATATCTCATTCTGTGCAATTTGGGGGTGTGGCATGCCCTTTGTTGAGCTGATTGGTATATATGTAGCTTACCACGGGCCTAGGTGGTCTGGAGTTGGGACCCGGTCCTATTTGTCTACCCTTTTATATGCATTACTTCAACTTTGATATACAGTAAGGTTTTTAATATAGGCAGTATAGGTACCGTCCCAATTTAGGGTCACCTTGCCGCTGGTGGGACGGCTTGTATACTTTTTTTGATCAAAAATAGTTCACTAAGTACCCTATATTTATTATGCAACTTTGCTTTACATTTATATATAATTATGGTAGGGTATGAGATATATTTTTGTCTTGCTGCTTTTTTTCTTTTTTGCTAGTGTGAACATGCCTCTGTTTCTTGTATGTCTGCCATCTTAGACCTCAGTTCACATTGTCTGTTTTTTTGACTTGTTTGCATTCTGTGCAATTTGGGGGTGTGGCATGCCCTTTGTTGAGCTGATTGGTATATATGTAGCTTACCACGGGCCTAGGTGGTCTGGAGTTGGGACCCGGTCCTATTTGTCTACCCTTTTATATGCATTACTTCAACTTTGATATACAGTAAGGTTTTTAATATAGGCAGTATAGGTACCGTCCCAATTTAGGGTCACCTTGCCGCTGGTGGGACGGCTTGTATACTTTTTTTGATCAAAAATAGTTCACTAAGTACCCTATATTTATTATGCAACTTTGCTTTACATTTATATATAATTATGGTAGGGTATGAGATATATTTTTGTCTTGCTGCTTTTTTTCTTTTTTGCTAGTGTGAACATGCCTCTGTTTCTTGTATGTCTGCCATCTTAGACCTCAGTTCACATTGTCTGGTTTTTTGACTTGTTTGCATTCTGTGCAATTTGGGGGTGTGGCATGCCCTTTGTTGAGCTGATTGGTATATATGTAGCTTACCACGGGCCTAGGTGGTCTGGAGTTGGGACCCGGTCCTATTTGTCTACCCTTTTATATGCATTACTTCAACTTTGATATACAGTAAGGTTTTTAATATAGGCAGTATAGGTACCGTCCCAATTTAGGGTCACCTTGCCGCTGGTGGGACGGCTTGTATACTTTTTTTGATCAAAAATAGTTCACTAAGTACCCTATATTTATTATGCAACTTTGCTTTACACTTATATATAATTATGGTAGGGTATGAGATATATTTTTGTCTTGCTGTTTTTTTTCTTTTTTGCTAGTGTGAACATGCCTCTGTTTCTTGTATGTCTGCCATCTTAGACCTCAGTTCACATTGTCTGGTTTTTTGACTTGTTTGCATTCTGTGCAATTTGTGGGGGTGTGGCATGCCCTTTGTTGAGCTGATTGGTATATATGTAGCTTACCACGGGCCTAGGTGGTCTGGAGTTGGGACCCGGTCCTATTTGTCTACCCTTTTATATGCATTACTTCAACTTTGATATACAGTAAGGTTTTTAATATAGGCAGTATAGGTACCGTCCCAATTTAGGGTCACCTTGCCGCTGGTGGGACGGCTTGTATACTTTTTTTGATCAAAAATAGTTCACTAAGTACCCTATATTTATTATGCAACTTTGCTTTACATTTATATATAATTATGGTAGGGTATGAGATATATTTTTGTCTTGCTGCTTTTTTTCTTTTTTGCTAGTGTGAACATGCCTCTGTTTCTTGTATGTCTGCCATCTTAGACCTCAGTTCACATTGTCTGGTTTTTTGACTTGTTTGCATTCTGTGCAATTTGGGGGTGTGGCATGCCCTTTGTTGAGCTGATTGGTATATATGTAGCTTACCACGGGCCTAGGTGGTCTGGAGTTGGGACCCGGTCCTATTTGTCTACCCTTTTATATGCATTACTTCAACTTTGATATACAGTAAGGTTTTTAATATAGGCAGTATAGGTACCGTCCCAATTTAGGGTCACCTTGCCGCTGGTGGGACGGCTTGTATACTTTTTTTGATCAAAAATAGTTCACTAAGTACCCTATATTTATTATGCAACTTTGCTTTACATTTATATATAATTATGGTAGGGTATGAGATATATTTTTGTCTTGCTGCTTTTTTTCTTTTTTGCTAGTGTGAACATGCCTCTGTTTCTTGTATGTCTGCCATCTTAGACCTCAGTTCACATTGTCTGGTTTTTTGACTTGTTTGCATTCTGTGCAATTTGGGGGTGTGGCATGCCCTTTGTTGAGCTGATTGGTATATATGTAGCTTACCACGGGCCTAGGTGGTCTGGAGTTGGGATCCGGTCCTATTTGTCTACCCTTTTATATGCATTACTTCAACTTTGATATACAGTAAGGTTTTTAATATAGGCAGTATAGGTACCGTCCCAATTTAGGGTCACCTTGCCGCTGGTGGGACGGCTTGTATACTTTTTTTGATCAAAAATAGTTCACTAAGTACCCTATATTTATTATGCAACTTTGCTTTACATTTATATATAATTATGGTAGGGTATGAGATATATTTTTGTCTTGCTGCTTTTTTTCTTTTTTGCTAGTGTGAACATGCCTCTGTTTCTTGTATGTCTGCCATCTTAGACCTCAGTTCACATTGTCTGGTTTTTTGACTTGCTTGCATTCTGTGCAATTTGGGGGTGTGGCATGCCCTTTGTTGAGCTGATTGGTATATATGTAGCTTACCACGGGCCTAGGTGGTCTGGAGTTGGGACCCGGTCCTATTTGTCTACCCTTTTATATGCATTACTTCAACTTTGATATACAGTAAGGTTTTTAATATAGGCAGTATAGGTACCGTCCCAATTTAGGGTCACCTTGCCGCTGGTGGGACGGCTTGTATACTTTTTTTGATCAAAAATAGTTCACTAAGTACCCTATATTTATTATGCAACTTTGCTTTACATTTATATATAATTATGGTAGGGTATGAGATATATTTTTGTCTTGCTGCTTTTTTTCTTTTTTGCTAGTGTGAACATGCCTCTGTTTCTTGTATGTCTGCCATCTTAGACCTCAGTTCACATTGTCTGGTTTTTTGACTTGTTTGCATTCTGTGCAATTTGGGGGTGTGGCATGCCCTTTGTTGAGCTGATTGGTATATATGTAGCTTACCACGGGCCTAGGTGGTCTGGAGTTGGGACCCGGTCCTATTTGTCTACCCTTTTATATGCATTACTTCAACTTTGATATACAGTAAGGTTTTTAATATAGGCAGTATAGGTACCGTCCCAATTTAGGGTCACCTTGCCGCTGGTGGGACGGCTTGTATACTTTTTTTGATCAAAAATAGTTCACTAAGTACCCTATATTTATTATGCAACTTTGCTTTACATTTATATATAATTATGGTAGGGTATGAGATATATTTTTGTCTTGCTGCTTTTTTTCTTTTTTGCTAGTGTGAACATGCCTCTGTTTCTTGTATGTCTGCCATCTTAGACCTCAGTTCACATTGTCTGGTTTTTTGACTTGTTTGCATTCTGTGCAATTTGGGGGTGTGGCATGCCCTTTGTTGAGCTGATTGGTATATATGTAGCTTACCACGGGCCTAGGTGGTCTGGAGTTGGGACCCGGTCCTATTTGTCTACCCTTTTATATGCATTACTTCAACTTTGATATACAGTAAGGTTTTTAATATAGGCAGTATAGGTACCGTCCCAATTTAGGGTCACCTTGCCGCTGGTGGGACGGCTTGTATACTTTTTTTGATCAAAAATAGTTCATTAAGTACCCTATATTTATTATGCAACTTTGCTTTACATTTATATATAATTATGGTAGGGTATGAGATATATTTTTGTCTTGCTGCTTTTTTTCTTTTTTGCTAGTGTGAACATGCCTCTGTTTCTTGTATGTCTGCCATCTTAGACCTCAGTTCACATTGTCTGGTTTTTTGACTTGTTTGCATTCTGTGCAATTTGGGGGTGTGGCATGCCCTTTGTTGAGCTGATTGGTATATATGTAGCTTACCACGGGCCTAGGTGGTCTGGAGTTGGGACCCGGTCCTATTTGTCTACCCTTTTATATGCATTACTTCAACTTTGATATACAGTAAGGTTTTTAATATAGGCAGTATAGGTACCGTCCCAATTTAGGGTCACCTTGCCGCTGGTGGGACGGCTTGTATACTTTTTTTGATCAAAAATAGTTCACTAAGTACCCTATATTTATTATGCAACTTTGCTTTACATTTATATATAATTATGGTAGGGTATGAGATATATTTTTGTCTTGCTGCTTTTTTTCTTTTTTGCTAGTGTGAACATGCCTCTGTTTCTTGTATGTCTGCCATCTTAGACCTCAGTTCACATTGTCTGGTTTTTTGACTTGTTTGCATTCTGTGCAATTTGGGGGTGTGGCATGCCCTTTGTTGAGCTGATTGGTATATATGTAGCTTACCACGGGCCTAGGTGGTCTGGAGTTGGGACCCGGTCCTATTTGTCTACCCTTTTATATGCATTACTTCAACTTTGATATACAGTAAGGTTTTTAATATAGGCAGTATAGGTACCGTCCCAATTTAGGGTCACCTTGCCGCTGGTGGGACGGCTTGTATACTTTTTTTGATCAAAAATAGTTCACTAAGTACCCTATATTTATTATGCAACTTTGCTTTACATTTATATATAATTATGGTAGGGTATGAGATATATTTTTGTCTTGCTGCTTTTTTTCTTTTTTGCTAGTGCCTACAGCACGCATCACAGTGACCACGCATTACCGCTATACAGTGCCTACAGCACGCATCACACAGTGCCCACAGCACGCATCAGTGCCCACGCATTACCGCTATACAGTGCCTACAGCATGCATCACACAGTGCCCACGCATTACCGCTATAGTGCCCACACATTACTGCTATACAGTGCCTACAGCACGCATCACAGTGCCCACGCATTACCGCTATACAGTGCCTACAACACGCATCACAGTGCCCACGCATTACCGCTATACAGTGCCTACAGCACGCATCACAGTGCCCACGCATTACCGCTATACAGTGCCTACAGCACGCATCACACAGTGCCCACAGCACGCATCACAGTGCCCACGCATTACCGCTATACAGTGCCTACAGCATGCATCACAGTGCCCACGCATTACCGCTATAGTGCCCACACATTACCGCTATACAGTGCCTACAGCACGCATCACACAGAGCCCACGCATTACCGCTATACAGTGCCTACAGCACGCATCACAGTGCCCACGCATTACCGCTATACAGTGCCTACAGCACGCATCACACAGTGCCCACACATTACCGCTATACAGTGCCTACAACACACATCATATAGCGTCCACACATTACCGCTATACAGTGCCTACAACACGCATCACACAGTGCCCACACATTACCGCTATACAGTGCCTACAGCACGCATCACAGTGCCCACGCATTACCGCTATACAGTGCCTACAGCACGCATCAGTGCCCACGCATTACCGCTATACAGTGCCTACAGCACGCATCACACAGTGCCCACAGCACGCATCACAGTGCCCACGCATTACCGCTATACAGTGCCTACAGCATGCATCACACAGAGCCCACGCATTACCGCTATACAGTGCCTACAGCACGCATCACACAGTGCCCACGCATTACCGCTATACAGTGCCTACAGCACGCATCACACAGAGCCCACGCATTACCGCTATACAGTGCCTACAACACACATCATATAGCGTCCACACATTTCCGCTATACAGTGCCTACAACACGCATCATATAGCGCCCACACATTACCGCTATACAGTACCTACAACATACCTCATATAGCGCCCACACATTACTGCTATACAGTACCTACAACACACATCATATAGCGCCCACACATTACTGCTATACAGTACCTACAACATGCATCACACAGTGCCCAAGCATTACCGCTATACAGTACCTACAACATACATCATATAGCGACCACACATTACCGCTATACAGTACCTACAACACACATCATATAGCGCCCACACATTACCGCTATACAGCGCCGACAACACGCATCATATAGTGCCCACACATTACCGCTATACAGTACCTACAACACACATCATATAGCGTCCACACATTACCGCTATACAGTACCTACAACACGCATCATATAGCGTCCACACATTACAGCTATACAGTACCTACAACATACATCATATAGCGCCCACACATTACTGCTATACAGTACCTACAACACACATCATATAGTGCTCACACATAACCGCTATACAGTACCTACAACACACATCATATAGCGCCCACACATTACCGCTATACAGTACCTACAACATACATCATATAGCGCCCACACATTACCTCTATACAGTACCTACAACATACATCATATAGCGCCCACACATTACCTCTATACAGTACCTACAACACACATCATATAGTGCCCACACATTACCGCTATACAGTACCTACAACACACATCATATAGCGTCCACACATTACCTCTATACAGTACCTACAACACACATCATATAGCGTCCACACATTACCGCTATACAGTGCCTACAACACACATCATATAGCGCCCACACATTACCGCTATACAGTACCTACAACACACATCATATAGCGTCCACACATTACCTCTATACAGTACCTACAACACACATCATATAGCGCCCACACATTACCTCTATACAGTACCTACAACACACATCATATAGCGTCCACACATTACCGCTATACAGTGCCTACAACACACATCATATAGCGCCCACACATTACCGCTATACAGTACCTACAACACACATCATATAGCGCCCACACATTACCTCTATACAGTACCTACAACACACATCATATAGCGCCCACACATTACCGCTATACAGTACCTACAACACACATCATATAGCGCCCACACATTACCTCTATACAGTACCTACAACACACATCATATAGCGTCCACACATTACCTCTATACAGTACCTACAACACACATCATATAGCGTCCACACATTACCGCTATACAGTGCCTACAACACACATCATATAGCGCCCACACATTACCGCTATACAGTGCCTACAACACACATCATATAGCGCCCACACATTACCGCTATACAGTACCTACAACACACATCATATAGCGTCCACACATTACCGCTATACAGCACCTACAACACACATCATATAGCGTCCACACATTACCGCTATACAGTACCTACAACACACATCATATAGCGCCCACACATTACCGCTATACAGTGCCTACAACACACATCATATAGCGCCCACACATTACCGCTATACAGTACCTACAACACACATCATATAGCGCCCACACATTACCGCTATACAGTACCTACAACACACATCATATAGCGTCCACACATTACCGCTATACAGCACCTACAACACACATCATATAGCGCCCACACAAGTTCTCAGTGTGGATTGTCACTGCTAATTTCACTTAATGGTTTGCAAAGAGTGAAATCTGTGGCCAAATCTGCAGTTAAGTTTTGCACAGATTTTGGTGCAGATTTTCTGTCCCATTTACAGCGGCTTTATGACAGTTATTGCTTCAGTTATAAACTGTGGACACAGCTCAGGTGTGAACAGAGGGCAATGTGATGAGAGCTGATGGGCGGTGATGTCCTTCCTGTCCTGCAGCCAGATATTATCCGCCTCTGATTGGTAGAATTAGAAGCCCCCCTCATTCCTTTCCTCTGCTGAATGCGGCCCTTGTCCCCCTCATTACCGCGCTCGTCCCCCTCATTACCGCGCTCGTCTCTCCGGCCCGTCCCGCTCCTTCGCTTATTGTGCTGATGACTCCCGCGCTCTGGATTTCTGCCAGCACTAATGTTGTATCTTCTCCATCCCCCTCATCTGCAGGTGGAAGACCCCAGCCAGCCCAACGACGAGGGTCTCACAGCCCCCCACACCGCCGTGTGCGCCCCCCACACCGAGATCGTCCAGTTCCTCGTCCAGTTCGGAGTGAAGGTAAACGCAGCAGACAGCGCCGGCTGCTGCCCCGAATATCGGCTCGCATTAAAGGGGTCGGCAGAAAACCCCCCATCCCTTGTTAGAGGCCTGAGAGCACTTATTAAGCACTACCCCGCCCCCCCGGCCAGATTGCATCAATGGGAGAAAAAGAAAAAAAAATCTTGGCCCAAGAAATAGAAAAGTTGAGCCCCCGAGGGTCTGGGTGATTGAGGACAGACGGTCTAGTTTTTCAGGGGGTTTTCTGTGGCGGTTTCTGTCGTTTTCTCCGCTTGGTGTCGCTGTCAGGACCCCGCTGCACTGCGCCGCCTCCTGCAACAACGTCCAGGTGTGTAAGTTCCTGGTGGAGTCCGGAGCCGCCGTGTGCGCCATGACCTACAGCGACCGCCAGAGGGCGGCAGACAAGTGCGAGGAGATGGAGGAGGCTACAGCCAGTGCTCCCAGCTCCTGTACGCAGTGGCGTACCGCCAATGGCGGCAGACCACGCGACTGCTATGGGGCCCGTGAGCCGGGGGGTTCCCATAGCAGTCCAGGGGTGGACATACCGCCGCCGGTGCAGCAGCGCCGGGTCTCCACCATGCAGCTGCTCCCTGCACGCGGCGGTCAGGGAGCGATCCCTGCAGCTCCGCTGCTGTCAGGAGGAGAATAGCCGCGGAGCTGGAGGGTTCGTCCTCTGCTTCCTCCCTGACCCAGGCGCGCGCAGCTTGATGACGTCATCATGCAGCGCGCGCCTGGGTCAGGAAGAAAGCTGCCGGCAACCAGGAGGATGCTGCAGGCGAGCGAGCTGAGGTAAGTTGTTCTTTTTTTTTTTTTTTTTTTTTTTTTTTACTGAAATGCTGGGGAGGGGAGGTGGGTGGAGGAATGATGGGGCTGGGGAGAGGGCTGATGGGGCTGGGGAGAGGAATAGTGGGGTTGATGGGGCTGGGGAGAGCAATAATGGGGATGGGAAGAGGAATGATGGGATTGATGGGGCTGGGGATGGCTACGGAGAGGAATGATGGGGCTTTGGGGAGCAATGATGGGGATGGTGGGGCTGGGGAGAGCAATGATGGGATGGTGGGGCTGGGGTGAGCAATAATGGAGTTGATGGGGCTGGGGAGAGGAATAATGGAGTTGATGGAGCTGGGGAGAGGAATGATGGGATGATGGGGCTGGGGAGAGCAATAATGGGGCTGATGGGGCTAGGGAGAGGAATGATGGGGCTGGGAAGAGCAATAATGGGGCTGATGGGGCTGGGAAGAGCAATAATGGGGCTGGGGAGAGGAATGATGCGGCTGGGAAGAGCAATAATGGGGCTGATAGGGCTGGGGAGAGCAATGATGGGGATGGTAGGGAAGGGGAGAGCAATGACGTGTTGCTGGGAGCAAGCAATGATGAGGGTGCTGGGACAAAGCAATGGTGGGGGCCTGGGAGAGAGCAATTATGCGGGGCTGGGAGAGAGCAATGATAGGGGTGCTGGGAGAGCGCAATGATGGGGGTGCTGGGAGAGAGCAATGATGGGGGGGGCTGGGAGAGAGCATTGATGGAGGTGCTGGGACAGAGCAATGATGGGAGTGCTGGGAGAGAGCAATGATGGGGGTGGTGGGACAGAGCAATGATGCGGGTGCTGAGAGAGCGCAATGATGGGAGTGCTGGGAGAGCGAATTGATGGGGGTGCTGGAAGAGCGCAACGATGAGGGTGCTGGGACAGAGCAATGACGGGGGTGCTGGGAGACAGTAATGATGGGGGTGCTGAGAGAGAGCAATGATGGAGGTGGTGGGAGAGAGCAATGATGGGGGTGCTGGGAGACAGTAATGATGGGGGTGCTGAGAGAGAGCAATGATGGAGGTGGTGGGAGAGAGCAATTGCAAGGGTGCTGGGAGAGAGTAATGATGGGGTGCTGGTAGAGAGCAATGATGGGGGTTTCACTTTGCTTGTACTGTAAAGCCTTGTATGTTTTCCGTGTGCACATAGCCTTACAGTTAATTGGGGAGAGTCACAGAGACTGAATAATTTATTTTATTGGCCGGTGCAGATTATAGTTAATGGGGGGCACAGTGCTGCTTATCACTTTATATTTTGATTACTAAGTGGCTAATAGTATATTAATGGGGGGGTGTTACATATCTGTATTCGAGGACGCAGAGCGGGGGAGACACATGTATGCCGACAATATCTGACCTTGTTATTTTTAGGGCTGTACTGATCATCGTGGCTGGGAGATGTCGACATGAAGGTCTGACCAGATGGAGAAGAAGCAGCAGAAACCGGCTCTGATCAGATGAGACGTCAGCGGTAAGTGCCTGGATGTAAATATTATTCTGAATCTGCGCTGTGTGACTTGCAGTGATGATGTTATCTGTAAAATCCCTTAGGCTGCATTCTCACATTTGTGTGAAATGTCCGTGTGCTGCCAGATCTTTTTATCGGATGGTCCACGGACTCGTACAGTTTTATAGATCCATTCACACATCCATGAAAATCACGGATCTGAGAATGAGATCTAAGAGGGCAGAGAATGTCCTGTTCTGATCCGATTTTGAGGATTAGAATAGGACATGCTCAATGCGTCAGTAAAACAGGCCAGCACACCGACACTGCGCACAGATGCAGGAATGTAGCCTTATTATGTACAGCACAGTCCCTTAGTATATAGTGTACTCATTATGTATAGAGCCGTCCCTTATTATGTACCATCCTCTCTAGCGGCTCACAGTTGGGGGATCATACTGTGTTGGGGTCAGCATACTTTACCCTGGGAGTTGAGTTGGGGTACAGTAGGGTCATTATACTGTGCATATGGAGGAATTCACCATGGGGGTTTCATACTGTGTTTGGGGGGCCCTTTTTTTGGCATCACACTTTATGGGGCAATGAAAGAGAGATCTAGGACGTCAGCAGGAGGAAAATTACTATGTAAAGGATAGAAAGTTGTGAGATCTGATCTTTGGTGACCCCGACAATTATTTACATTTTTTTTGGGGGGGGGGGGGGGGCCAATTAGAGCTTCTGCTATGGGGCCCCATGATTCCTATGTACGCCCCTGCCTGTACAGTAAGTACAGACAATCCACCTAGCCACGTACAAGACATCGTTCACACTTACCTGGCATTTTTTACATTTTCTTAAATGCATATATTTTAATTTTATTAAAAATGGGATTTATTAAATTTTTTGCGTCTGACATCTGCGGAATGAGTTAACTGAGAATTTATCAGTGAGCTTGCAGCTTTTTTTTTTTAAGCTGTCATTTTACTGAGCCTACATGAAAGCTGAGCAGAACTTTGTGTCAGTGAGAGGAGCTCACTGACAGGTCCTCAGTTGACTCATTCCACAGCCACTTAAAAGGCCTGTAAAAGCCAAACTGTGAAAAATTTTAATGGAACCAATTTGCAAAAAATATTTGGCTCAAAAATAAATGCATTTAAATACAAAAGAAAGTCCCCAAAGGTGACCATAACATTTAAAGGGGAAATGCCCGCTCAAACCAGATCCCTATGGTTAGAGACTTCCTGGACACAGCCCTGCTCAGAGTGGAAAAACATGGCTGCTCTGGTACAGAAACAGCGCCACATCTGCTCACAGCCGGTATTGCAGGACCCTGAGCTGTAATACCAAATACAACCCATGGGTCAGGGTGGCGCTGTTTTCCGTAACAATTATTTAAATGTTTTTATTTCCTGACGAAGTAAATGGTGAAGAATAAAAACGCAAGGTATATAAGAAAGCGAGTGCAGTTTATTCCGGCGGGCGGGATGCTGAAGCTTCGATCCCCATGGTGCGAGCCTCCATGTGAGGCCGGTGTGGGGACTCGCCTCCTCTCCTGCCTGGAGGGCGCACATTAGCGGCCGCTGTAGGCGGATTAGGATGAACGGCTGGAATGTGCCGGATTATAGGGCCCCGGCTCTCACCGCTCCGGGCTGAGACAATAATCGTCTGCGCGCTGATTCCATCACTCAGAGGCGAACGCCCAGTAACCCTGTACGGCCGGGTCTGCGAGTCACTATAGCGGCAGGATGGGCCCTGAACACTGTCAGGAGTCAGTCATAGCAGGGGTCCTCCAAGTCACACCTGCTACCTACAGGGCACCAGGTCCAAGCCCAGAGTCCGGTAACTGACCTCCTCCCAGCGAGTGAGGCCGCACCCAGCGGAGGCCATACAGGAACAGAAGTGAGGCCATTGTAGAGCAAGTGCCCGGAAATGTGGCATCCAGAGAAGTCACCGCATACAAGCGCCCAGAGCTGAGCCCTCATCTAAGCCCAAAACAGGTTTAAGACGAGGAGGGGTTAATGCAGTAGAAAAACAGCTCAAATAATGATGGCAATACCGCCACTCATACCAGTATCATAGCAGTTATATTCTTACACAGGGGCAGTATCATAGCAGTTATATTCTTATACAGGGGCAGTATCATAGCAGTTATATTCTTATACATAGTAGCAGTATTATAGCAGTTATATTCTTATACTGGAGCAGTATTATAGCAGTTATATTCTTATACATAGTAGCAGTATTATAGTAGTTGTATTCTTATACAGGGGCAGTATTATACCAGTTATATTCTTGTACATAGTAGCAGTATTATAGTAGTTATATTCTTGTACATAAGAGCTGTATTATAGTAGTTATATTCTTATACAGGGGCAATATCATAGCAGTTATATTCTTGTACATAGGAGCAGTATTATAGTAGTTATATTCTTGTATATAGGGGCAGTATTATAGTAGTTGTATTCTTGTACATACGGAGCAGTATTATAGCAGTTATATTCTTGTACATAGGGGGCAGTATTATAGTAGTTATATTCTTGTACATAGGAACAGTATTATAGTAGTTGTATTCTTGTACATAGAGGGCAGTATTATAGTAGTTGTATTCTTGTACATAGGGAGCAGTATTATCGCAGTTATATTCTTGTACATAGGGAGCAGTATTATAGTCGTTGTATTCTTTTACATATGAATTTTCTTCTGTTGGGCAAATTGTATGAAATTCTGCTAGGTAGTCCTCGGTATTCATGTGCTCTGTATAACCCCATCCCCACCACTGACTGGAGGAAAGCTGCCGATCAGTGGTGTGAGTGGGGTTATACAAAGCTCAGCATTCAGAGAACTACTAGAGCTGCAGCAGATAAAACACTGATTTTATCAAAATAGCAGTAAGCAGCAAAAAGCGTGAGATATCACTGTAATCAGGGTCTCACCCCTTATATCATGCTGCTCTCAGATGGGGCATCTAAAACCGGGTGGCAGATTCCCTTACGATTTAACAGCACTTTCTGATGACTTTTTAGAATAAGGAGTACTATATAAGGAATAATTGCCACTCATTATACACTCCTGAGTGTACATGAATGTATGGGGGAGTGTACATTATATGATGGGTCTCCTGCATTTTTTCTCTACATTATAAGCCTCAGCATTTACCTTTTCTGTGCTCTGCTTTTTCTCCCTCCATCTCCCCCTTCCATAGGTTTATAGGGGCATCGCAGACATTTTTGTTGAAATGAACCTGTCGCGTTCCTCCCGGTAGCGTTCGACTTCCAGTCACTGGGGCGGCACTGCTC
Organism: Phyllobates terribilis; assembly: GCF_046119375.1. NCBI lineage: Eukaryota > Metazoa > Chordata > Amphibia > Anura > Dendrobatidae > Phyllobates > Phyllobates terribilis. Next base: position 219,128 of record NW_027363159.1, on the reverse strand, counting down.
TGTGTATAGAAAGTGGCGCCTGTAACTGCGACCCCTGTAGTGACTGATGGCAGCTCAGCATTAGGGCCGGCTGTCAATCAGGGCTGGGGGCACGGTGACAGCCGTCACTCTCTATACACAGAGCGGTGACTGAACCAGTGCCGCCCCCATGACTGATACCCAAACGCTACCAGGTACGATAAAGTTCATTTCCTCCTGGCAGAGGGAGTCTAAATGCCGGCACCGGGCAGGTTCAGAATGCTATTAACCTGCAGAGTAACCCCATATCTACAGGTTGATAACGTTTTTTCACGTGACAGGTTCCCTTCCCTTCTCCCACAGATTTAGCCGATATTGAGAGTGAATGATTAGTGCAGGAGACCAAAAAATGTGTTTTAAGTGACAAAAGAAGAAGGTTTATCTGATAATGTATATTACAAAGTGTCTTATCTTTACTTGCACTATTGATTAATGAAATCAGGTTAGGCTGGAGCAGGAGCACAGTGATAGGACAATCAGAGGGAGACACGGGCAGATCGTGCTGCAGCTTATTCTAGTAAGGAGTTTATCTCTACACAACCATATCACTGCCACTGCTTCTGAACATGTGCTGAATGGAAAGCGGGAATCCCTCCCGCCTGTGTGCGATGTGTACGTGAGCAGTCAGTGCAGCATTCTCTACCCACTAGCTGAGAGATAACTGAAGCTTAGCGCTAGAGCCTGCAGAGGGGAGAACTGGTGACAATTGCAGGACACACAGGGGCCAGAATAGAATATACACATAGCAGTATCCATCTGACATGACTGTTATGCCCTCAATATAACATTCATTGTGTACGCTGTCCATCAGTGTACAAGCTGTGGGGATCTGGCCGAGGCCGGCAGTACCAGGCGCACACACTTATATGGATCTTGCTGTGAAGGGGCGTCAGCGCCCCAGTGAGCACCATGGACCATTTGTTCTGTTAATTGGGAGGACCAATAACGTAATGCAGTAAAGTACCTGTACATTATCTGATAATGCCCTGTATATTATGTACTTACATTATTATTGCTATTATTACATACAGTTTTTACAGTACAGACTCATTTCTTGTTACATCATTTAGATGAAAAAGCGAGGTCTGGTTCCCACAGATGCCACATATACTGCCCTGTTCAATGCCTGCGCGGAGTCGCCATGGAAAGACTCGGGTCTGCAGCACGCACTGAAGCTGCGGAAAGAATTGATGGACAAGAACATTGAGCTTAATCCCATCACTTACCGGAGCTCGCTGAAGGTCTGCACACTGAGCTCAGGACTGCAAGGGAGCTGTGAGCTATTTAAGGTAAGTCAAGGTCACAGTCCTGGTCACCCACAATGGAGTCCTTATAAGATGCCCCTATCGTAGATTAACCGGGAGGGAACAGCATCATTGTAATCATTCCACGGGGAATCACCAGTGCACCATGTCTGGCCGGGGACTTAGCCGCCATCAGAAGGCACCACCAGAGTTCAGTTCTTCTGTGGGGACCAGGGGGTCACTTACTAAATTCGAGAAAGGTGGACAGCTTTGAACTATCTGCTACTGCGACGCCCTCCCTGAGCGGTGGGGTTACTCGATGCCGGACAATATATGGTGGGGGTATGTGGGTGTCGTCGTGGCCGCGACCCAGTCCGTGCCCAGGGCTGTCACATAAAAAGAATGGGCTATTGGATGAGTGGATGTTCGACTACGCCACCTGTGGTTTCTGGTGATGGCCACCAGCGCTGCAGCAGTCCTCTGAGGCTGATGTTCTGACAGCTTGGTTGGTACTACTCCCCACAGGTGGAGTAAGCCTCAGGGCAGTTTGGAGGATCTGGGGAGTTGTGGTGGGTGCAGTGCCGCGCAGGAATGAGCAAACGGAGGCAGTATGTGAAGTCATCCAAGATTTACTCACTTTGATGAAGTAGCAGCTGCAAAGCTTCTCTCTGCTTCTCGTGGCGCGCTGCGGCCACCAGGAAGGGGTTCAGCACTTCCTAGGTAGATCAGGAGCACCTGTCAAGACCCCGCTGGGGTGTTCCTTTCTTTCCTAGATTCTCCCACTGAGTCCTCTCCTGACGGTATGTGATGTAAACGTGGAGTAAGGCCGGGTCCCACTAGATATACACAGGTTGAGAGATACAGGTGGCGACTCCGCTGCGTCCGTATCCCCCTGGGATCCACTAAGCCTCCGGGCTTTTCTAACGATGACGTGAAGTACACTGTCAGATATCGGGGGCCGGTCCCCTCTTGCGGCAGGAGTCCCTCAGGCTAGGCCAGAGTGAAGAATACAGGTGGCGACTCCGCTCCATCCGTACCCTCCTGGGATCCTTTCGTCTGTGGAGCCTATCTCCTCTGCTCCCCTCCTGGGCCTTCTTGATTGGACTCTGACCGGGGACAGAGCTAGCTATAACTCAACTCTGCCCCAACCCCCCGTCTCGAGGCCTGAGACCGGGAACCGTGACCCCTGAGCCGGCCGCAGCTTTGTGCTGACTGACCTTCCCAAGGAACCACGACAAAAGACTAGGTTATAAAGATGGCCGCTGTATATATATGATGCTAAAGTAAAGTGCTTCCTCCACCCTCACCCACTACATGGTTCCCACCATCTTTGGTTCCTCCCCATCTCCTCTATCGCGGGCCGGGGCAGCACCCTGGTGCATTTAGGCCCCCTACAGCAGAGGTCTCCAACCGCCGGTCCGCGGACCAGGACCGGGCCGTTGGGGTTTTTCAGCCGGTCCGCGGCGCCGCTGACCAGGGCCGGCGTCAGCACCCGGGCAAATGCCGGGGCTCTGAGCAGGCAGAGGTGCCCACTGGCGGTCGCGCACCCCGCTGGGCTATGGGCGGAGGAGAGGAGAGCGGTGTCAGCGCCCGCCCTTCTCCGCCGCTTGCTCAGGGCCCCGGCAGCCCGATACTTACCTCTCCCCGTGCCTCCGCAGATCAGCTGTCTTCCTGCTCTGCGCTCCCTGTGACGTCTCAGGTCAGAGGGCGCGGTGACGTCTTTACACCGCGCCCTCCCCTGAGCCGTCACAGGGAGCGCTGAGTGGGAAGAAACGACAACGCTGGAGTTCGGAGCCGAGCAGCGAGCGGCGGGCAGCAGGTAGCAGGTGAGGAGAAGGGAGGTGAGTATTTGATTTTTTTTTTTAATGTATGGAGGCATGGGGCAGTATAAAGAGGGGAGGGGGGGCATCCTGCTTGGGGCATTATAAAGAGGAGGGGTGACAGCCTGCATGGGGCATTATAAAGAGGGGGGGATTCCTGCTTGGGGCATTATAATGAGGAGGGGTGACAGCCTGCATGGGGCATTATAAGGTGGGGACCAGCCTGCATGGGGCATTATAAAGAGGGGGGGATTCCTGCTTGGGGCAGTATAAAGAGGAGGGGTGACAGCCTACATGGGGCAGTATAAAGAGGAGGGGTGACAGCCTGCATGGAGCATTATAAAGAGGAGGGGTGACAGCCTGCATGGGGCATTATAAAGAGGGGGGGTGACAGCCTGCATGGGGCATTATAAAGAGGAGGGGTGACAGCCTGCATGGGGCATTATAAAGAGGAGGGGTGACAGCCTGCATGGGGCAGTATAAAGAGGAGGGGTGACAGCCTGCATGGGGCATTATAAAGAGGGGGGGCAGCCTGTATGGGGCATTATGTGGGGGGTAACAGCCTGCATGGAGCATTAAAAGGGGGGGGGCCTGCATGGGGCATTATAAGGTGGGGAACAGCCTGCATGGGGCATTATAAGGTGGGGAACAGCCTGCACGGGGCATTATAAAGAGAGGGGGGGACATCCTGCATGGGGCAGTATAAAGAGGAGGGGTGACAGCCTACATGGGGCAGTATAAAGAGGAGGGGTGACAGCCTACATGGGGCAGTATAAAGAGGAGGGGTGACAGCCTGCATGGGGCAGTATAAAGAGGAGGGGTGACAGCCTGCATGGAGCATTATAAAGAGGAGGGGTGACAGCCTGCATGGGGCATTATAAAGAGGAGGGGTGACAGCCTGCATGGGGCAGTATAAAGAGGAGGGGTGACAGCCTACATGGGGCAGTATAAAGAGGAGGGGTGACAGCCTGCATGGAGCATTATAAAGAGGAGGGGTGACAGCCTGCATGGGGCATTATAAAGAGGGGGGGTGACAGCCTGCATGGGGCAGTATAAAGAGGAGGGGTGACAGCCTGCATGGGGCAGTATAAAGAGGAGGGGTGACAGCCTGCATGGGGCAGTATAAAGAGGAGGGGTGACAGCCTGCATGGGGCATTATAAAGAGGGGGGGCAGCCTGTATGGGGCATTATGTGGGGGGTAACAGCCTGCATGGAGCATTAAAAGGGGGGGGGCCTGTATGGGGCATTATGTGGGGGGGAACAGCCTGCATGGAGCATTATAAGGGGGGGGGCAGCCTGTATGGGGCATTATGTGGGGGTAACAGCCTGCATGGAGCATTAAAAGGGAGGGGCCTGTATGGGGCATTATGTGGGGGGTAACAGCCTGCATGGAGCATTATAAGGGGGGGACAGCCTGTATGGGGCATTATGTGGGGGGTAACAGCCTGCATGCAGCATTATATGGGGACCGGTATCCTGTATGGAGCGTTATATGGGGGCCAGTATCCTGTATGGAGCGTTATATGGGGGCCAGTATTCCGTATGGAGCCTTATATGGGGGCCAGTATTCCGTATGGGGTCTTATATGGGGGCCAGTATTCCGTATGGGGCCTTATATGGGGGCCAGTATTCCGTATGGGGCCTTATATGGGGGCAAGTATTCCGTATGGGGCCTTATATGGGGGCAAGTATTCCGTATGGGGCCTTATATGGGGGCCAGTATTCCGTATGAAGCGTTATATGGGGGCCAGTATTCCGTATGGGCGTTATATGGGGACCAGTATTCCGTATGGAGCCTTATATGGGGGCCACTATTCTGTGTGGAGCGATTCACCGGTTTCTGAGCTATTGTAGAATTTACAATAGATATCACTCATGAAGTGAAATCTTTGCATTGTACTATATATATATATTTCTCCGCCGTATCTCTGCATCATGAATCGTGGTATGTGTTAAAGGGGCCCACTGAGACTCTTTCGCCCGGGGCCCAGAAAAACCTGGAGCCGGCCCTGCCGCTGACAGCTAGCTCCGCGGCCCTGCGCCCTGGTCAGAACTCGCTCTGTGTGGATTTATAATGTTTTCTGCCATAGCCATGACAGCTCGCAGCTCCCGGCAGAGAACATTATGCAGGACGGGGTGGGGCGTCGGGCGGGTCTTAGTGACGCAGCCCTCCACAGCACAGCATGGTACCTGTTGTACGTCACGGGGCGGGTCTTAGTGACGCGGCCCTCCTGCACAGCATGGTCTGTTCCTGACGGGGTGGGGCGGCAGGCTCTCCTCACTGACACGCCCCCGGCAGAACATGTTATGTGGGGCGTGCTGGGGCAGCAGACTGGCTTCAGTGACGCGGCTCCCGGTACCGGTGTTCAGTGTGTAGCGCTGCTAAACAGCAGCGCTGTATACACTGACGCTCAATGTACAATGCTGCTACTTAGCAGCGCTGTACACCGAGGTCCCGCCAGCATCCTCCCCATACAGCTCCACCCCTCCATAACCCCACCCCCATATGACCAAAGCCCCGCCCCCACCCCCACCGGGCCATGGAAAACTGGTCTTGCTTAAAGCCGGTCCCTGGTGCAAAAAAGGTTGGGGACCTCTGCCCTACAGGACAGGAGTGGTGTAGTGTTGAGTGTGAAGTAGGGTCTTGTGTGATGCTCCATCCTTACCTGAGAGAGGAGATACCACACCTCTTTCTGAGGTGCAGTACCCCTGTGGCAACTGAACCCTCAGGGGCGCCACACTACCAACACATTCACTGTCAGCTTAAGAGATAGAAAGATGGTGCTGGGGTGTAAATTTTCAGCTAGTTAGTATGTCACCTGTTAGGGGGGCACAGGGACCCCACCAGGGGCGTTCTGGCCCACCGGAGGATCAGGAAATCCCCCGGTGGGCCCTGGGTCCCATTGGCCACGCCCCCAAGCCCCGCCCCCTACCCCCCCCTGGGCCCTGTACAGAGAACAGAGGGCCCCCCTGGTTCGCTTATCATATTGGCAGCACTGTATGGGCCCTTTCAGGTATATATTATTGGAGGCAGCAGAATGTATGGGCTCCTGACAGGTATATATTATTGGAGCCAGCAGAATCTAAGGGCTCCTGTCAGGTATATATTATTGGAGGCAGGAGAATGTATGGGCTCCTGTCAGGTATATATTATTGAAGGCAGCAGAATGTATGGGCTCCTGACAGGTATATATTATTGGAGGCTGCAGAATATATGGGCTCCTGTCAGGTATATATTATTGGAGGCTGCAGAATATATGGGCTCCTGTCAGGTATATATTATTGGAGGCAGCAGAATGTATGGGCTCCTGTCAGGTATATATTATTGGAGGCAGCAGAATCTATGGGATCCTGTCAAGTATATATTATTGGAGTCAGGAGAATGTATGGGCTCCTGTCAGGTATATATTATTGGAGGCAGCAGAATGTATGGGCTCCTGTCAGGTATATATTATTGGAGGCAGGAGAATGTATGGGCTCCTGTCAGGTATATATTATTGAAGGCAGCAGAATGTATGGGCCCTTTCAGGTATATATTATTGAAGGCAGCAGAATGTATGGGCTCCTGACAGGTATATATTATTTTAGCCAGCAGAATCTAAGGGCTCCTGTCAGGTATATATTATTGGAGGCAGGAGAATGTATGGGCTCCTGTCAGGTATATATTATTGGAGCCAGCAGAATCTATGGGCTCCTGTCAGGTATATATTATTGAAGGCAGCAGAATGTATGGGCTCCTGTCAGGTATATATTATTGGAGGCAGGAGAATGTATGGGCTCCTGTCAGGTATATATTATTGAAGGCAGCAGAATGTATGGGCTCCTGACAGGTATATATTATTGGAGGCTGCAGAATGTATGGGCTCCTGTCAGGTATATATTATTGGAGGCAGGAGAATGTATGGGCTCCTGTCAGGTATATATTATTGGAGGCAGGAAAATGTATGGGCTCCTGTCAAGTATATATTATTGGAGGCAGGAAAATGTATGGGCTCCTCTCAGGTATATATTATTGAAGGCAGGAGAATGTATGGGCTCCTGTCAGGTATATATTATTGGAGGCAGGAGAATGTATGGGCTCCTGTCAGGTATATATTATTGGAGGCAGCAGAATCTATGGGCTCCTGTCAGGTATATATTATTGGAGGCAGGAGAATGTATGGGCTCCTGTCAGGTATATATTATTGGAGGCAGCAGAGTGTATGGGCTCCTGTCAGGTATATATTATTGGAGGCAGCAGAATGTATGGGCTCCTGTCAGGTATATATTATTGGAGGCAGCAGAATGTATGGGCTCCTGTCAGGTATATATTATTGGAGGCAGCAGAATGTATGGGCTCCTGTCAGGTATATATTATTGGAGGCAGCAGAATCTATGGGCTCCTGTCAGGTATATATTATTGGAGGCAGCAGAATCTATGGGCTCCTGTCAGGTATATATTATTGGAGGCAGCAGAATGTATGGGCTCCTGTCAGGTATATATTATTGGAGGCAGCAGAATCTATGGGCTCCTGTCAGGTATATATTATTGGAGGCAGCAGAATGTATGGGCTCCTGTCAGGTATATATTATTGGAGGCAGCAGAATGTATGGGCTCCTGTCAGGTATATATTATTGGAGGCCACAGAATGTATGGGCTCCTGTCAGGTATATATTATTGGAGGCCACAGAATGTATGGGCTCCTGTCAGGTATATATTATTGGAGGCTGCAGAATGTATGGGCTCCTGTCAGGTATATATTATTGGAGGCTGCAGAATGTATGGGCTCCTGTCAGGTATATATTATTGGAGGCAGCAGAATGTATGGGCTCCTGTCAGGTATATATTATTGGAGGCAGCAGAATGTATGGGCTCCTGTCAGGTATATATTATTGGAGGCAGCAGAATGTATGGGCTCCTGTCAGGTATATATTATTGGAGGCAGCAGAATGTATGGGCTCCTGTCAGGTATATATTATTGGAGGCAGCAGAATGTATGGGCTCCTGTCAGGTATATATTATTGGAGGCAGCAGAATGTATGGGCTCCTGTCAGGTATATATTATTGGAGGCCACAGAATGTATGGGCTCCTGTCAGGTATATATTATTGGAGGCCACAGAATGTATGGGCTCCTGTCAGGTATATATTATTGGAGGCTGCAGAATGTATGGGCTCCTGTCAGGTATATATTATTGGAGGCTGCAGAATGTATGGGCTCCTGTCAGGTATATATTATTGGAGGCTGCAGAATGTATGGGCTCCTGTCAGGTATATATTATTGGAGACAGCAGAATGTATGGGTTCCTGTCAGGTATATAGTATTGGAGGCAGCAGAATGTATGGGCTCCTGCCAGGTATATATTATTGGAGGCAGGAGAATGTATGGGCTCCTGTCAGGTGTATATTATTGGAGCCAGCAGAATCTATGGGCCCCTGTCAAGTATATATTATTGGAGGCATGAGAATGTATGGGTTCCTGTCAGGTATATATTATTGGAGGCAGCAGAATCTATGGGCCCCTGTCAGGTATACATTATTGGAGGCAGCAGAATCTATGGGCTCCTGTCAGGTATATATTATTGGAGGCCACAGAATGTATGGGCTCCTGTCAGGTATATATTATTGGAGGCAGCAGAATGTATGGGCTCCTGTCAGGTATATATTATTGGAGCCAGCAGAATCTAAGGGCTCCTGTCAGGTATATATTATTGGAGGCAGGAGAATGTATGGGCTCCTGTCAGGTATATATTATTGGAGGCAGGAGAATGTATGGGCTCCTGTCAGGTATATATTATTGGAGCCAGCAGAATCTATGGGCTCCTGTCAGGTATATATTATTGAAGGCAGCAGAATGTATGGGCTCCTGTCAGGTATATATTATTGGAGGCAGGAGAATGTATGGGCTCCTGACAGGTATATATTATTGGAGGCAGGAGAATGTATGGGCTCCTGACAGGTATATATTATTGGAGGCAGGAGAATGTATGGGCCCTTTCAGGTATATATTATTGAAGGCAGCAGAATGTATGGGCTCCTCTCAGGTATATATTATTGGAGGCAGGAGAATGTATGGGCTCCTGTCAGGTATATATTATTTTAGCCAGCAGAATCTAAGGGCTCCTGTCAGGTATATATTATTGGAGGCAGGAGAATGTATGGGCTCCTGTCAGGTATATATTATTGGAGGCAGCAGAATGTATGGGCCCCTGTCAGGTATATATTATTGGAGCCAGCAGAATCTATGGGCTCCTGTCAGGTATATATTATTGGAGGCAGGAGAATGTATGGGCTCCTGTCAGGTATATATTATTGGAGGCAGGAGAATGTATGGGCTCCTGACAGGTATATATTATTGGAGGCAGGAGAATGTATGGGCCCTTTCAGGTATATATTATTGAAGGCAGCAGAATGTATGGGCTCCTGACAGGTATATATTATTGGAGGCTGCAGAATGTATGGGCTCCTGTCAGGTATATATTATTGGAGGCAGGAGAATGTATGGGCTCCTGTCAGGTATATATTATTGGAGGCAGCAGAATGTATGAGCTCCTGTCAGGTATATATTATTGGAGGCAGGAAAATGTATGGGCTCCTCTCAGGTATATATTATTGAAGGCAGGAGAATGTATGGGCTCCTGTCAGGTATATATTATTGGAGGCAGGAGAATGTATGGGCTCCTGTCAGGTATATATTATTGGAGGCAGCAGAATTTATGGGCTCCTGTCAGGTATATATTATTGGAGGCAGGAGAATGTATGGGCTCCTGTCAGGTATATATTATTGGAGGCAGCAGAGTGTATGGGCTCCTGTCAGGTATATATTATTGGAGGCAGCAGAATGTATGGGCTCCTGTCAGGTATATATTATTGGAGGCAGCATAATGTATGGGCTCCTGTCAGGTATATATTATTGGAGGCAGCAGAATGTATGGGCTCCTGTCAGGTATATATTATTGGAGGCAGCAGAATCTATGGGCTCCTGTCAGGTATATATTATTGGAGGCAGCAGAATCTATGGGCTCCTGTCAGGTATATATTATTGGAGGCAGCAGAATGTATGGGCTCCTGTCAGGTATATATTATTGGAGGCAGCAGAATCTATGGGCTCCTGTCAGGTATATATTATTGGAGGCAGCAGAATGTATGGGCTCCTGTCAGGTATATATTATTGGAGGCAGCAGAATGTATGGGCTCCTGTCAGGTATATATTATTGGAGGCAGCAGAATGTATGGGCTCCTGTCAGGTATATATTATTGGAGACAGCAGAATGTATGGGTTCCTGTCAGGTATATAGTATTGGAGGCAGCAGAATGTATGGGCTCCTGCCAGGTATATATTATTGGAGGCAGCAGAATGTATGGGCTCCTGTCAGGTGTATATTATTGGAGCCAGCAGAATCTATGGGCCCCTGTCAAGTATATATTATTGGAGGCATGAGAATGTATGGGCTCCTGTCAGGTATATATTATTGGAGGCAGCAGAATCTATGGGCCCCTGTCAGGTATATATTATTGGAGGCAGCAGAATCTATGGGCCCCTGTCAGGTATATATTATTGGAGGCAGGAGAATGTATGGGCTCCTGTCAGGTATATATTATTGGAGGCAGGAGAATGTATGGGCTCCTGTCAGGTATATATTATTGGAGGCAGGAGAATGTATGGGCTCCTGTCAGGTATATATTATTGAAGGCAGCAGAATGTATGGGCTCCTGACAGGTATACATTATTGGAGGCAGCAGAATCTATGGGCTCCTGTCAGGTATATATTATTGGAGGCCACAGAATGTATGGGCTCCTGTCAGGTATATATTATTGGAGGCAGCAGAATGTATGGGCTCCTGTCAGGTATATATTATTGGAGCCAGCAGAATCTAAGGGCTCCTGTCAGGTATATATTATTGGAGGCAGGAGAATGTATGGGCTCCTGTCAGGTATATATTATTGGAGGCAGGAGAATGTATGGGCTCCTGTCAGGTATATATTATTGGAGGCAGCAGAATGTATGGGCCCCTGTCAGGTATATATTATTGGAGCCAGCAGAATCTATGGGCTCCTGTCAGGTATATATTATTGAAGGCAGCAGAATGTATGGGCTCCTGTCAGGTATATATTATTGGAGGCAGGAGAATGTATGGGCTCCTGTCAGGTATATATTATTGGAGGCAGGAGAATGTATGGGCTCCTGACAGGTATATATTATTGGAGGCAGGAGAATGTATGGGCCCTTTCAGGTATATATTATTGAAGGCAGCAGAATGTATGGGCTCCTGACAGGTATATATTATTGGAGGCTGCAGAATGTATGGGCTCCTGTCAGGTATATATTATTGGATGCAGGAGAATGTATGGGCTCCTGTCAGGTATATATTATTGGAGGCAGCAGAATGTATGGGCTCCTGTCAGGTATATATTATTGGAGGCAGGAAAATGTATGGGCTCCTCTCAGGTATATATTATTGAAGGCAGGAGAATGTATGGGCTCCTCTCAGGTATATATTATTGGAGGCAGGAGAATGTATGGGCTCCTGTCAGGTATATATTATTGGAGGCAGCAGAATCTATGGGCTCCTGTCAGGTATATATTATTGGAGGCAGCAGAATCTATGGGCTCCTGTCAGGTATATATTATTGGAGGCAGCAGAGTGTATGGGCTCCTGTCAGGTATATATTATTGGAGGCAGCAGAATGTATGGGCTCCTGTCAGGTATATATTATTGGAGGCAGCATAATGTATGGGCTCCTGTCAGGTATATATTATTGGAGGCAGCAGAATGTACGGGCTCCTGTCAGGTATATATTATTGGAGGCAGCAGAATGTATGGGCTCCTGTCAGGTATATATTATTGGAGGCAGCAGAATCTATGGGCTCCTGTCAGGTATATATTATTGGAGGCAGCAGAATGTATGGGCTCCTGTCAGGTATATATTATTGGAGGCAGCAGAATCTATGGGCTCCTGTCAGGTATATATTATTGGAGGCAGCAGAATGTATGGGCTCCTGTCAGGTATATATTATTGGAGGCAGCAGAATGTATGGGCTCCTGTCAGGTATATATTATTGGAGGCTGCAGAATGTATGGGCTCCTGTCAGGTATATATTATTGGAGGCCGCAGAATGTATGGGCTCCTGTCAGGTATATATTATTGGAGGCTGCAGAATGTATGGGCTCCTGTCAGGTATATATTATTGGAGGCTGCAGAATGTATGGGCTCCTGTCAGGTATATATTATTGGAGGCAGCAGAATGTATGGGCTCCTGTCAGGTATATATTATTGGAGGCAGCAGAATGTATGGGCTCCTGTCAGGTATATATTATTGGAGGCAGCAGAATGTATGGGCTCCTGTCAGGTATATATTATTGGAGGCAGCAGAATGTATGGGCTCCTGTCAGGTATATATTATTGGAGGCAGCAGAATGTATGGGCTCCTGTCAGGTATATATTATTGGAGGCTGCAGAATGTATGGGCTCCTGTCAGGTATATATTATTGGAGGCTGCAGAATGTATGGGCTCCTGTCGGGTATATATTATTGGAGGCTGCAGAATGTATGGGCTCCTGTCGGGTATATATTATTGGAGACAGCAGAATGTATGGGTTCCTGTCAGGTATATAGTATTGGAGGCAGCAGAATGTATGGGCTCCTGCCAGGTATATATTATTGGAGGCAGGAGAATGTATGGGCTCCTGTCAGGTGTATATTATTGGAGCCAGCAGAATCTATGGGCCCCTGTCAAGTATATATTATTGGAGGCATGAGAATGTATGGGCTCCTGTCAGGTATATATTATTGGAGGCAGCAGAATCTATGGGCCCCTGTCAGGTATATATTATTGGAGGCAGCAGAATCTATGGGCCCCTGTCAGGTATATATTATTGGAGGCAGGAGAATGTATGGGCTCCTGTCAGGTATATATTATTGGAGGCAGGAGAATGTATGGGCTCCTGTCAGGTATATATTATTGGAGGAAGGAGAATGTATGGGCTCCTGTCAGGTATATATTATTGGAGGCAGGAGAATGTATGGGCTCCTGTCAGGTATATATTATTGAAGGCAGCAGAATGTATGGGCTCCTGACAGGTATACATTATTGGAGGCAGCAGAATCTATGGGCTCCTGTCAGGTATATATTATTGCAGGCCACAGAATGTATGGGCTCCTGTCAGGTATATATTATTGGAGGCAGCAGAATGTATGGGCTCCTGTCAGGTATATATTATTGGAGGCAGCAGAATGTATGGGCTCCTGTCAGGTATATATTATTGGAGCCAGCAGAATGTATGGGCTCCTGTCAGGTATATATTATTAGAGGCAGCAGAATGTATGGGATCCTGTCAGGTATATATTATTGGAGGCAGCAGAATCTATGGGATCCTGTCAGGTATATATTATTGGAGGCAGCAGAATCTATGGGATCCTGTCAGGTATATATTATTGGAGGCAGCAGAATCTATGGCCTCCTGTCAGGTATATATTATTAGAGGCAGCAGAATGTATGGGCTCCTGTCAGGTATATATTATTGGAGGCAGCAGAATGTATGGGCTCCTGTCAGGTATATATTATTGGAGGCAGCAGAATCTATGGGATCCTGTCAGGTATATATTATTGGAGGCAGCAGAATCTATGGGATCCTGTCAGGTATATATTATTGGAGGCAGCAGAATCTATGGGCCCCTGTCAGGTATATATTATTGGAGGCAGGAGAATGTATGGGCTCCAGTCAGGTATATATTATTGGAGGCAGCAGAATGTATGGGCTCCTGTCAGGTATATATTATTGGAGGCAGCAGAATCTATGGGATCCTGTCAGGTATATATTATTGGAGGCAGCAGAATCTATGGGCCCCTGTCAGGTATATATTATTGGAGGCAGGAGAATGTATGGGCTCCTGTCAGGTATATATTATTGGAGGCAGCAGAATGTATGGGCTCCTGTCAGGTATATATTATTGGAGGCAGCAGAATGTATGGGCTCCTGTCAGGTATATATTATTGGAGGCAGCAGAATGTATGGGCTCCTGTCAGGTATATATTATTGGAGGCAGCAGAATGTATGGGCTCCTGTCAGGTATATATTATTGGAGGCAGCAGAATCTATGGGCTCCTGTCAGGTATATATTATTGGAGGCAGCAGAATGTATGGGCTCCTGTCAGGTATATATTATTGGAGGCAGCAGAATGTATGGGCTCCTGACAGGTATACATTATTGGAGGCAGCAGAATCTATGGGCTCCTGTCAGGTATATATTATTGGAGGCCACAGAATGTATGGGCTCCTGTCAGGTATATATTATTGGAGGCAGCAGAATCTATGGGCTCCTGTCAGGTATATATTATTGGAGGCAGGAGAATCTATGGGCTCCTGTCAGGTATATATTATTGAAGGCAGCAGAATGTATGGGCTCCTGTCAGGTATATATTATTGGAGGCCACAGAATCTATGGGCTCCTGTCAGGTATATATTATTGGAGGCAGGAGAATGTATGGGCTCCTGTCAGGTATATATTATTGGAGGCAGCAGAATCTATGGGCTCCTGTCAGGTATATATTATTGGAGGCAGGAGAATGTATGGGCTCATGTCAGGTATATATTATTGGAGGCAGGAGAATGTATGGGCTCATGTCAGGTATATATTATTGAAGGCAGCAGAATGTATGGGCTCCTGTCAGGTATATATTATTGGAGGCCACAGAATCTATGGGCTCCTGTCAGGTATATATTATTGGAGGCAGGAGAATGTATGGGCTCATGTCAGGTATATATTATTGGAGGCAGGAGAATGTATGGGCTCCTGTCAGGTATATATTATTGGAGGCAGGAGAATGTATGGGCTCCTCTCAGGTATATACTATTGGAGGAAGGAGAATGTATGGGCTCCTGTCAGGTATATATTATTGGAGGCAGGAGAATGTATGGGCTCCTGTCAGGTATATATTATTGGAGGCAGCAGAATCTATGGGCTCCTGTCAGGTATATATTATTGGAGGCCACAGAATCTATGGGCTCCTGTCAGGTATATATTATTGGAGGCAGGAGAATGTATCGGCTCCTGTCAGGTATATATTATTGGAGGCAGCAGAATCTATGGGCTCCTGTCAGGTATATATTATTGGAGGCAGGAGAATGTATGGGCTCCTGTCAGGTATATATTATTGGGGGCAGCAGAATGTATGGGCTCCTGTCAGGTATATATTATTGGAGGCAGCAGAATGTATGAGCTCCTGTCAGGTATATATTATTGGAGGCAGCAGAATGTATGGGCTCCTGTCAGGTATATATTATTGGAGGCAGCAGAATGTATGGGCTCCTGTCAGGTATATATTATTGGAGGCAGCAGAATCTATGGGCTCCTGTCAGGTATATATTATTGGAGGCAGCAGAATGTATGGGCTCCTGTCAGGTATATATTATTGGAGGCAGCAGAATGTATGAGCTCCTGTCAGGTATATATTATTGGAGGCAGCAGAATGTATGGGCTCCTGTCAGGTATATATTATTGGAGGCAGCAGAATGTATGGGCTCCTGTCAGGTATATATTATTGGAGGCAGCAGAATGTATGGGCTCCAGTCAGGTATATATTATTGGAGGCAGCAGAATGTATGGGCTCCTGTCAGGTATATATTATTGGAGGCAGCAGAATCTATGGGCTCCTGTCAGGTATATATTATTGGAGGCAGCAGAATGTATGGGCTCCTGTCAGGTATATATTATTGGAGGCAGCAGAATCTATGGGATCCTGTCAGGTATATATTATTGTAGGCAGCAGAATCTATGGGCCCCTGTCAGGTATATATTATTGGAGGCAGCAGAATGTATGGGCTCCTGTCAGGTATATATTATTGGAGGCAGCAGAATGTATGGGCTCCTGTCAGGTATATATTATTGGAGGCAGCAGAATCTATGGGCTCCTGTCAGGTATATATTATTGGAGGCCACAGAATGTATGGGCTCCTGTCAGATATATATTATTGGAGGCCACAGAATGTATGGGCTCCTGTCAGGTATATATTATTGGAGGCAGGAGAATGTATGGGCTCCTGACAGGTATACATTATTGGAGCCAGCAGAATCTATGGGCTCCTGTCAGGTATATATTATTGGAGGCAGGAGAATGTATGGGCTCCTGTCAGGTATATATTATTGGAGGCAGGAGAATGTATGGGCTCCTGTCAGGTATATATTATTGGAGGCGGGAGAATGTATGGGCTCCTGTCAGATATATATTATTGGAGGCAGGAGAATGTATGGGCTCCTGTCAGGTATATATTATTGGAGGCAGGAGAATGTATGGGCTCCTGTCAGGTATATATTATTGGAGGCAGCAGAATCTATGGGCTCCTGTCGGGTATATATTATTGGAGGCAGCAGAATGTATGGGCTCCTGTCGGGTATATATTATTGGAGGCAGCAGAATGTATGGGCTCCTGTCAGGTATATATTATTGGAGGCAGGAGAATGTATGGGCTCCTGTCAGTTATATATTATTGGAGCCAGCAGAATCTATGGGCTCCTGTCAGGTATATATTATTGGAGGCAGGGGAATGTATGGGCTCCTGTCAGGTATATATTATTGGAGGCAGGAGAATGTATGGGCTCCTGTCAGGTATATATTATTGGAGGCAGGAGAGTGTATGGGCTCCTGTCAGGTATATGTTATTGGAGCCAGCAGAATCTATGGGCTCCTGTCAGGTATATATTATTGGAGGCAGGGGAATGTATGGGTTCCTGTCAGGTATATATTATTGGAGGCAGGAGAATGTATGGGCTCCTGTCAGGTATATAGTATTGGAGGCAGGAGAATGTATGGGCTCCTGTCAGGTATATACTATTGGAGGCAGGAGAATGTATGGGCTCCTGTCAGGTATATAGTATTGGAGGCAGGAGAATGTATGGGCTCCTGTCAGGTATATATTATTGGAGGCGGCAGAATCTATGGGATCCTGTCAGATATATATTATTGGAGGCAGGAGAATGTATGGGCTCCTGTCAGGTATATATTATTGGAGGCAGGAGAATGTATGGGCTCCTGTCAGGTATATATTATTGGAGGCAGGAGAATGTATGGGCTCCTGTCAGGTATATATTATTGGAGGCAGGAGAATGTATGGGCTCCTGTCAGGTATATATTATTGGAGGCAGGAGAATGTATGGGCTCCTGTCAGGTATATATTATTGGAGGCAGGAGAATGTATGGGCTCCTGTCAGGTATATATTATTGGAGGCAGGAGAATGTATGGGCTCCTGTCAGGTATATATTATTGGAGGCAGGAGAATGTATGGGCCCCTGTCAGGTATATATTATTGGAGACAGGAGAATGTATGGGCTCCTGTCAGGTATATATTATTGGAGGCAGGAGAGTGTATGGGCTCTTGTCAGGTATATATTATTGGAGCCAGCAGAATCTATGGGCTCCTGTCAGGTATATATTATTGGAGGCAGCAGAATCTATGGGCTCCTGTCAGGTATATATTATTGGAGGCAGCAGAATGTATGGGCTCCTGTCAGGTATATATTATTGGAGGCAGGAGAATGTATGGGCTCCTGTCAGGTATATATTATTGGAGGCAGCAGAATCTATGGGCTCCTGTCAGGTATATATTATTGGAGGCAGCAGAATCTATGGGCCCCTGTCAGGTATATATTATTGGAGGCAGCACAATCTATGGGCTCCTGTCAGGTATATATTATTGGAGGCAGCACAATCTATGGGCCCCTGTCAGGTATATATTATTGGAGGCAGGAGAATGTATGGGCTCCTGTCAGGTATATATTATTGGAGGCAGGAGAATGTATGGGCTCCTGTCAGGTATATATTATTGGAGGCAGGAGAATGTATGGGCCCCTGTCAGGTATATATTATTGGAGACAGGAGAATGTATGGGCTCCTGTCAGGTATATATTATTGGAGACAGGAGAGTGTATGGGCTCTTGTCAGGTATATATTATTGGAGCCAGCAGAATCTATGGGCTCCTGTCAGGTATATATTATTGGAGGCAGCAGAATCTATGGGCTCCTGTCAGGTATATATTATTGGAGGCAGCAGAATGTATGGGCTCCTGTCAGGTATATATTATTGGAGGCAGGAGAATGTATGGGCTCCTGTCAGGTATATATTATTGGAGGCAGGAGAATCTATGGGCTCCTGTCAGGTATATATTATTGGAGGCAGGAGAATGTATGGGCTCCTGTCAGGTATATATTATTGGAGGCAGCAGAATCTATGGGCCCCTGTCAGGTATATATTATTGGAGGCAGCACAATCTATGGGCTCCTGTCAGGTATATATTATTGGAGGCAGCAGAATCTATGGGCCCCTGTCAGGTATATATTATTTGATAATCATGCCCATTGCCCAGCTCCCGCCATATGTTGATCGCCAGCCAGATAAAACAAGGCAGCTGGGGGCTGGGATTCGCAGCATGGTAAGGCCCAAGCGTTCTTGGCCCCCCACGCTGAAAATCTCAGCCCGCAGCCACCCCTGAAAATGGCGCATTCCTCATAGCACCATTTCCAGGTGCTTTACCCGGCTCTTCCAGCGGCCCTGGTGGTGAGTGGCACCCTGGGTAATAATAGGGTTAGTACCAGGCCAGCTTTGTATTATCAGCTGGTACTAAGCCCGAAATTCATGGTGTCACGCCAAATTAGACATAGCCACCATGAATTTCTAGTAAACCGAAAAAAAAGACAGAAATTTTTTTTTTTTATTAAAAATAAAACTCATTTAGGGACTCCATCTTTAATAAAGAAAAATCCTCACTCCAACCTAATCCATAGGTCTTCTGTCTTCAGCTCTGCTACATCTTTGTCATCAGACAATATGTCTACTGACAGAGATGAGCCGGCACAGAATGACACCGGAGCAATGTTACTGTGTAGTGCGGCACTAGATTTCTTTTTTTGTCATTTCATGCAGTGTAGAAATCTTGGGAAAAGTGTAGATTGTGCTCTGGAAGTGATCAGTTATAGCAAACTATGTTATTTTCTGCAGAGATAAGTCCTGCATAGAAGATGTGATATATCGGTCTGCGGCAGATAAAGAACTTCACCTAGAGACATCACTGGTGAGTATGTGTGTTACCTATACACACACACTGACACTATATACAGAGCTCCTGTGTGTAATGTCACTGGTGATCACTGTATTACCTATACACACACACTGACACTATATACAGAGCTCCTGTGTGTAATGTCACTGGTGATCACTGTATTACCTATACACACACACTGACACTATATACAGAGCTCCTGTGTGTAATGTCACTGGTGATCTCTGTACTACCTATACACACACACTGACACTATATACAGAGCTCCTGTGTGTAATGTCACTGGTGAGTATGTGTGTTACCTATACACACACACTGACACTATATACAGAGCTCCTGTGTGTAATGTCACTGATGATCACTGTATTACCTATACACACACACACTGACACTATATACAGAGCTCCTGTGTGTAATGTCACTGGTGATCACTGTATTACCTGTACACTGACACTATATACAGAGCTCCTGTGTGTAATGTCACTGGTGATCTATGTACTACCTATACACACACACTGACACTATATACAGAGCTCCTGTGTGTAATATCACTGGTGATTTCTGTATTACCTATACACACACACTGACACTATATACAGAGCTCCTGTGTGTAATGTCACTGGTAATCACTGTATTACCTATACACACACACTGACACTATATACAGAGCTCCAATGTGTAATGTCACTGGTAATCTCTGTACAACCTATACACACACACTGACACTATACACGGAGCTCCTGTGTGTAATGTCACTGGTGATCACTGTATTACCTGTACTCTGTCACTGTATACAGAGCTCCTGTGCATAATGTCACTGGTGATCACTGTGTTACCTATACACACACACTGACACTATATACTGAGCTCCTGTGTGTAATGTCGCTGGTGATCACTGTATTACCTATACACACACACTGACACTATATACAAAGTTCCTGTGTGTAATGTCACTGGTGATCTCTGTACATCCTATACAAACACACTGACACTATATACGGAGCTGCCTTGTGTAATGTCACTGGTGATCACTGTATTACCTGTACTCTGACACTGTATACAGAGCTCCTGTGCATAATGTCACTGGTGATCACTGTATTACCTATACACACACACTGACACTATATACAGAGCTCCTGTGTGTAATGTCACTGGTGATCTCTGTACATCCTATACAGACACACTGACACTATATACGGAGCTGCCTTGTGTAATGTCACTGGTGATCACTGTATTACCTGTACTCTGACACTGTATACAGATCTCCTGTGTGTAATGTCACTTGTGATCACTGTATTACCTGTACACACACACTGACACTATATACAGAGCTCCTGTGTGTAATGTCACTGGTGATTGCTGTATTACCTATACACACATACTGACGCTATATACAGAGCTCCTGTGTGTAATGTCACTGGTGATCACTGTATTACCTATACACACACACTGACACTATACACAGAGATCCTGTGTGTAATGTCACTGGTGATCACTATATTACCTATACACACACACACTGACACTATATACAGAGCTCCTGTGTGTAATGTCACTGGTGATCACTGTATTACCTATACACACACACTGACACTATATACAGAGCTCCTGTGTGTAATGTCACTGGTGATCACTGTATTACCTATACACACACACTGACACTGTATACAGAGCTCCTGTGTGTAATGTCACTGGTGATCACTGTATTACCTGTACACACACACTGACATTGTATACAGATCTCCTGTGTGTAATGTCACTGGTGATCACTGTATTACCTGTACACACACACTGACACTATATACAGAGCTCCTGTGTGTAATGTCACTTGTGATCACTGTATTACCTATACACACACACTGACACTATACACAGAGATCCTGTGTGTAATGTCACTGGTGATCACTATATTACCTATACACACACACTGACACTATATACAGAGCTCTTGTGTGTAATGTCACTGGTTATCACTGTATTACCTATACACACACACTGACACTGTATACAGATCTCCTGTGTGTAATGTCACTGGTGATCACTGTATTACCTATACACACACACTGACACTATATACAGAGCTCCTGTGTGTAATGTCACTGGTGATCTCTGTACTACCTATACACACACACTGACACTGTATACAGAGCTCCTGTGTGTAATGTCACTGGTGATCACTGTATTACCTATACACACACACACACACTGACACTATATACAGAGCTCCTGTGTGTAATGTCACTGGTGATCACTGTATTACCTATACACACACACTGACACTATATACAGAGCTCCAATGTGTAATGTCACTGGTGATCACTATATTACCTATACACACACACTGACACTATATACAGAGCTCCTGTGTGTAATGTCACTGGTGATCACTGTATTACCTATACACACACACTGACACTGTATACAGAGCTCCTGTGTGTAATGTCACTGGTGATCACTGTATTACCTCTACACTGACCCTATACACAGGACTCCTGTGCATAATGTCACTGATAATCTCTACATTATCTGTACACTGACTCTATATACAGAGCTTTTTTACATCTTCATTATCAGTCACTATCTGGTGCCATTATGTGCCATGGTCATGGCGTGGCGGAATTTGTCCCTTGTATGTGGTATTATTCGGACAGTCACTATGTGGTGGTAATATGTGGTCTTCTCATGGTGTGGCAGTATATATACCTTGTACTTGGTAGTATTTCATCACTATGTGGTGGTATGTGTTCTGGTCATGGTGTGGCGGTATTTCTCTCTTCTATATGGTATTATTAGTCTAGGGATAGTTGTCAGTCATTTCTTTTTTCGGATATTAAGAATGGGAACATTCTTTATTTGCAATACATATTAAATACTTGGATGGTTAACCTCTCCCTGTGTTGTGACTACTACAGAGCAGCAGAGATGCACGTCAGCTCAAGACGCAAAAAATAAGCCGTCACAAAGCCCCAGACCCAAAAAAATGAGAACACTACGGTGCGCAGAACATGGCGTGAAAAGTGTGATTTTTCAAACTTATGAATTTGTTTTCACCACTTAGATACCAGTAAAGGTATACATGTTTGGTATCTACAAACTCGTACTGACCCGAGGCATCACCCTGTCACGTCGGTTTTTCCATATAGTGAACATGGTGACTAAAAAACCCAATAAACAAACGTGCAATTGCACTTTTTTTGCAATTTTACTGCACTTGGAATTTTTGTTGCCATTTCCCTGTACACTATATGGTAAAATAAATGATTGCATCTGAAAGTACAACTCGTCCCGCAAAAAAACTGTCTTTCCTGCTGCTACAGACTTTTATATGACTACAATTTACATTCTGCTGCTTATGGAAACATTTTTGCAGTTTACAAGACCCTTCTTACACTTGCTTGCACCCAGGTTTCATGTGAAAGAGTGTTCTCAAAGCTGAAAATTGTAAAAAATCGTCTGAGGGCTTCGATTGGACAGGAGCTTTTAGAGTCCCTCCTTCTGTTGAACATTGAGTGTGACATTTCAAGGAACTTAGACTATGATGACATTATTAATACGTATGCAATGTCATCTTCTGTTCTGAAAAAAAACGTTTGTAACTTTGCTGCTGATTGACTGTTAGTGTGAGTTTATTTGTTGTTTTGGGCCTTTCACTAACAATTGAATGGTATTGTATTATAGAGGAGAGGAAATCGTGCAATACAAACTTCCAAAATGCTTACAGAATTCTTTTACTTTTCCCAGCGGCCAAGTTTGGTGCTGCTACAATGATGCCGGCTGCTGGGATGCCAGATGGATGCAGGTTCAATTTGTGGCACTTATACTTTAAGAGAATGTACCTTGAAAGTATTTCTTGTTATTGTTCTGTTATGGCACTTTATCACACACTGGTGTGAATAAGATAACAGTGTTCCTCTTTCGCCAGGAGTGTTTCTTTAGTTTGTTATTTATTCGTTATATTGGTTATTTATTGGTTAATAAAGTTGATTCATTTTGAATGAGTTTGTGGACTTATGTTATTCCTATATACGGTAACTGCATGGTGCTGGTGGGCCCCAAGATTGATTGTTTCCTGGTGGGCCCCAGGTACTCCAGTCCGGCGCTGGACCCCACTGATCCTGGGCACTGGTGCAGCACTGCGCCCCCTTCACTGTGTTTTTCACTGGCCACCCGGCTGTTCTGGGAACGGCAGAGTGACGCTTTCCCTGAGATTTTGATTTTGGTTAGATTTCTCTTGCAATACTCAAGCAGTGATGTCGCGAGCTGGATAATAACAAGCTAATATGGTCTTCTTGGGTTTATAGGAAATTGCACAAAAATTCCGTGTCGTTGGCCCTGAAACATTCACCGTCCTGTTTATGGGATGCATAAAGGATGAAGAGCTGGGCTTCCTACAAGCTCTGCAGGTATGGCTTGCTGCACACATCCTACATCCTATATCCGTACAGTGCACACTTACCTGGGAATTATGTCTCACACTTCCGACATGATGAGATGCGCAAAAACATTGAGGAATCATGGAGCAACTGTTCATTTTACTAATACAGATATTTCTTGCTGCAGTATTTCTGCTGAAGTGACGATGGGGCATGCCGGCTGAGGGTGGGACTCTTGGAGTCTCTGATGACTCTGTTGGGCTCGGTGCACATTACGTTTGTGGCCATTGTTGGGCGCATACACATAGAAGGTGTGTGGCCCCCTAGTGGCCACTGTCAGGATGGATGATGAGGCATCCGTCCACTATTGGGACCCATTGTAAAGAAATGTATACCGCATTGCAGAGGTCGCTCTACATTTTTTACAGAAGAGTAAAAATCCTCCTCATAGTATTTTTCAGGAGTATTTTTAGCCAGTCTTTGAATATTAGAGAAGAGGCTGCAACCTGTGCTTTGTTCTACCGCTTCACCATCTTTGACGTATATTTACATCAAAGGTCGTGTCCCTGCCTTTGATGTGATCTCGCACACCGAGCCCACATATTTCCCTGCACATGATGACTGATTTAATCAACCATCATCTGCCTTTAATAGCTGCTGATGTACTGTTGCTCCGCCTGCTGCTATTAACCAATCACTGACAGCGGGATTTAACGCACGTCTGCTGGAAGCGCGTCATACTTCCTGCCACGTGATTGTGGGGCACCGATGGGTTGTCATGACAGCTGGGGGTCTGCTGATGACCTCCCATACATGTCATTATGACCCTCCTATGGGCCGGCGTTCATAGAAGATGGTGATTTCTGCTATAGATTGCAGTGTATGTACAGCACAAGCGATCAGACGATCGCCGCTTCAAGTCTCCTAATTAATCTGATCAGTAAACATTGTAATGGGGAAAAAATCAAAATGCCAGAATGACGTTTTTTTGGCTGCCACAGCATTGCAGTAAAGTGCAACATCAAAGTGGTTGCAGGGAGTATCTATATATATAATCGTCTTATCCCATCTGTCTGTCTGTCTGTCTGTCTGTCCAGGAAATCCCGCATTGCTCATTGGTCCGCCAGCGGCCAATCAGCGCCGCGGGATTTCTGAAAAAAGATGGCGGCCGTTAGCAGCTCATCTGCGGGACGGAGCTCAGCGGCGATGCAGCCGGGAGATGACCGGCGCGAGGTGCTCATCTCCCGGCCGGTACCAGCAGAAGGACCCCGACCGCCGGACCCATCTGCGGGACGGAGATGCAGCCGGGAAATGAGCGGCGCGAGGCGCTCATCTCCCGGCCGGTATCAGCGGAAGGACCGCCGGCGCCTCTGACCTCCATGCGGAACGGAGGACCGGGGAGCGGCGCTGCGGGTCGGGATACTTCTCCTGCGAGCGCCCGCTATGTCCCGGGTTCTCGCAGCGGAAGTAGCCGCAGAGGCAGCGCCGGTCCTCACCAAGACGATTCGATGATTGGTCGCGGTCTTCGGACCCGACCAATCACTGATCTTAGCGCAAAAGTTAAACATCGCTGTGCTGATTGGTCGCCGACGCTGCCCGCGACCAATCACCGATTTTTAACACAAATGTCTGGACCTCTGTAACACCATGCGGATACTGTGGGGACATCAGCGGCTAGGGTGTGAAGAGAGGACCGGGGAGCGGCGCTGCGGGTCGGGATACTTCTGCTCCGAGCGCCCGCTCATGTCCACCGGTCCTCACTAATACGATTACGCTCCCTGCTCCTCACCAATACGATTTGCGGATTGGTCGCGTGCGGAGAGCGCGACCAATCAGTGATCTTGGCGCTAAAGTTAAACACCGCTCTGCTGATTGGTCGCGGCCGCTGCCCGCGGCCAATCACCAATTTGGGCGCTACATTTAAATAGCCGCCACGACCAATCACCGATCTTACCGCCACTTTTAAACACTGCTGTGCTAATTGGTCGCGGACACCAGCCGCGACCAATCAGCGAGCTTGGCGCAAAATTTAAACAACGCTCTGCTGATTGGTCGCGGACACCATCCGCGACCAATTAGTGAGATTGGCGCCAAATTTAAACAGCGCTCTGCTGATTGATTGCGGTCGCTGGCCGAGATCAATCAGCAGTATTGGCGCAAAATGTAAACAACGCTCTGCTGATTGGTCGCGGACGCCGGACGCGTCCAATCAGCGAGATTGGCCCCAAATTTAAACAACGCTCTGCTGATTGGTCGCGGACTCCAGCTGCGACCAATCAGCGATTTTGCCGCCAAATTTAAACACCGCTCTGCTGATCGGTCGCTGGCCGAGATCAATCAGCAGTATTGGCGCCAAATTTAAACCTCACTCTGCTGATTGGTCGCAACCACTGGCCGCGACCAATCTGCGTTTTTTGTGCCAAATTTAAACAACGCTCTGCTGATTGGTCGCGGCCGCCAGCCTCGACCAATCATCGATTTTGGCGCCCAATTTAAACAACGCTCTGCTGATTGGTCGCGGCCGTCAGCCGCGATTAATCAGCGATTTTGGCGCCAAATTTAAACCCCGCTCTGCATCTTTCTGCTGTTTGGTCGCGGAAGCCGGCCGCGACCAATCAGCAGTATTCTCGCCAAATTTAAACACCTCTATGCTGATTGGTCGCGGTCGCGACTAATCAACGATTTTGGTGTCAAATTTAAACACGCTCTCCAGTCCTCACTAACATGGCTTGCTGATTGGTCACGGCCGCCGCCCGCGACCGATCAGCGATTTTGGCGCAAAATTTAAACACAGCTCTGCTGACTGTGCCCGGTCGGCCGCATACCTATTCTAGAATACCCGATGCATTAGAATCGGGCCACCATCTATTATATGGATATGTAGCTCACAAACTCCTAAATATATGATGTTTTCATTTACAATGTATCTAATTTATACATGTATATAGAGAGTACTGAGCATGGATTTGTAAGGTTTCATAACTTCCATGCTAGACAAAATTCTATAAAATAAATAATGTGACAATTCTTTCATGGCCGGAGGTGATAATAAACTGATATAACAGTGTACACTAGTAATTAGAATTCCCTGGGCTCGGGTGTAAGAGGCAATATTCCTGATGATCAGGGTCCCGTGTAGGGACGGTCACTGCTGTATACCATCTAGTACAGAGGTACAGAAGCTGGCGGCGCTCCCATAACCTCCGGGCTGCTGTATTCTATCAAACATCTCCATGTTATTCTGTATACAGTTATATTCTTCTTTCCATCACAATGCGGTGGGATATCACTACAATATGCCAACATGCTGTGATTAGTGGAGGGCGGCTGTCAGTATCCCCCGACTTTAGAATTAGATTGAATAAACCTTCAAAGGGGGTGTACAAAGTTTAAAAGATATCTCCTATCCATAGGATAACTTCCCGATGGATGGGGTCTGACTGCTGGGAGCCTCACCAATCCTGAAAACTGGGGATTTGAAGAGTCCTTTGTGACTGATGTGATGGTCGATCATTGCTGCACCATACATTCTCTATGGGACGACTGAAGCTCTGTGCTCGGCTGGTCTTCAGCACTCCCATTAAGAATGAACGGAGCAGTGAGTATACTCAACCACCACTCCATTTGCGGCACCCTGCTACAACAGGTACCACAGGACCCAGGGTGCATGGATGGACTTCTCCACAAGAGGCCCTCACTACATACAAACACCTCCACCCTTCCTCCTCATACCACCAGAGGGAGCCCGTTAGGGATATATATATATGGAGGGTGGAGCCAGGCAGTTCAGTCAGAGTTAGTAGTCAGACAGAGAGAGTCTGAGAGCGTGCTGACGCTGAGAGCAGCGAAGACGCAGCGCATCTGCTGCTGGGTTCTGAGGGCCACGAGTGTGGCCGACGGTAAGGAGGAGAGATGAGAGGAGTTGAGGGGGCAGAGGAGCATCACAAGGCTCACACCGAAGATACAAACCGGACACCGGGTCCGCGCCTACAGGGTCCTTTATACCCAGTAGGGACAACCGGCATTCCAGGAGGACTACAAGTCCCTGGCAGACCTGAAGCTAGACCCATTACAGGACCAGGAACCACGATGGCCCCGACTACCAGGGATAGTGGTTGCCAGCAGAAGGTCCTACTACCGAGCGACAGGTGAAGGAACAGCACGACACATAAGCTAGGCCCAGTTGCAGGCTGGCCAGGAGCATCCAGAGAGGCAGACACGGACCAGGAGGCCTTATACCCGCTCACTGGGGAGAAGTCCTGAAGTGCACCCATCCTACTGAGTACCCTGGACCGTACCTGACATCCGCACCAGTAAAGATATTGAAGCGAATCCCCTGTCTCTGTCAGTTACTCCTGCTGCACCATCCCGCCTGCACTACAAGTCCCAGCATCACCTCCCACCAAATTCCACACTGCCCCGGGGGCCCGCTCCACCTGTGGGAAGCAGAAACACCTCAGCTGCCATCCCATCACCCCCCTGGAGGTCTGAAGCAGCGCTGGTAATCATTACCAAGTACCACAGGTGGCGTCACAAACTGTTTATTTATTTTATCCAAGTTTCAATCCCCTTTTTCAAGAGTGACCCCAGGGTACGGGCCCAGGAGCCGACCACCGCGACATCCCCAAAACCAGGCAAAGGCCCGGGTACCGAGTCGTCCCCATCCCCTGGGCGCGTCGTACTCATCGTCTGTGGGACTGCCAGAACTAGTGGAGCGCTGCTCTTGGCTATTTTGGGCAGTCCTATAGACAGTGAATGGAGGGGAGGCTGAGCATGCTGCCTGTTCTTGGGTTTGCTAGGGGTTCCAGCAGTCAGACCCTCAGTGATCAGTAAGTTATCCCCTAACCTTTTGATAAGAGATGATTTTCTATTTTGGCAATAACCCTTTAATTGCATCCATGTGGTTATTTTCCCCCTATCCTGTCCACCTTTATTATGTCCGTTATTCCCTCTGGTGGTCAGTGCAGCCATGTAGTGTATGTCTGTACTACTCAGGCTCTGGGGGGCCGGAGCGTGCAGCTACAGAGCAACCTGCTCCACATCACTGCCAGGAGGGGAGATTTATTGCTGTGTAGTTAGTCCAGGTGGTGCCGACAAGTAGAGGGAACAAGTTCTGGCAATCCTGCCAAAGGAGCACAGTTATTCCTGCACCGGACCTGCATCTCCGGTGTGCGGCGGCCGGGAAGGTGCCCGCTCTCCTCAGGGAAGATGCTGACGGCCCGCAGGCACATACCCGTCCTTGTGCCAATGCCCAGGAGATAAAGCAGGACATTTATCTAAGTAGAGATGTGGTGTCTCCCACCCGCCTGTCATATTTGTAGATGACACGTGGCGGAGGGCAGAAGCCGGGGCAGGACTCCTGTCCGGCTGCAGAAGTCTCATGTGTAGTGATACTCATGTGACTTTTCTAAAAGCATAAATCGGCCCGCAGAGGTGTCAGCGACGCTGGCTCAGACGTTACTGTGAGCGGAATAACAAGGCTTTGGTAACAGTTTCACCTCTTTATATTGTATTAGCTCCTTTACTTAGTCCTAGTTCAGACTGGTCTAAGAGATCGCCTGCTGATTCCTTTCTTGCGATTCTGATAGGAGATTTCTGTTAGAAGTTTGGCGCAAGGCTAGTGATTAGACTGGCTAGTGATTAGACTGGCTAGTGATTAGACTGGCTAGTGATTAGACTGGCTAGTGATTAGACTGGCTAGTGATTAGACTGGCCAGTGATTAGACTGGCTAGTGATTAGACTGGCTAGTGATTAGACTGGCTAGTGATTAGACTGGCTGGTGATTAGACTGGCTGGTGATTAGACTGGCTGGTGATTAGACTGGCTGGTGATTAGACTGGCTGGTGATTAGACTGGCTGGTGATTAGACTGGCTGGTGATTAGACTGGCTGGTGATTAGACTGGCTGGTGATTAGACTGGCTGGTGATTAGACTGGCTGGTGATTAGACTGGCTAGTGATTAGACTGGCCAGTGATTAGACTGGCCAGTGATTAGACTGGCCGGTGATTAGACAAGGATTTTGTGCCAGATTTTTAGTAACAAAGGGAATACCGCGGTCGGCCACTTTAGGTAGACTGTTACAGTAGGCAGCATGCTGATAAGTTATTTTTTGACGTTTTGCATGATTTTCGCTGTCTTCGGTTGGCATATCCCCCCCCCCAACGGCACTTCCATCTGCAACCTGTAATGGCCAGTCGGAATACCCGTGCTGGCATCAGGGTCTTATTGCATGGGTAGGCGCTGTGGCATTGGGGTCTTATTACAGGGGTAGGCATGCTGGCATCAGGGTCTTATTACATGGGTAGGCGCACTGGCATCGGGGTCTTATTACACTGGTAGGCGCACTGGCATCGGGGTCTTATTACACGGGTAGGCGCGCTGACATCGGGGTCTTATTACATGGGTAGGCGCGCTGGCATCGGGTCTTATTACACGGGTAGGCGCGCTGGCATCGGGGTCTTATTACACGGGTAGGCGCGCTGGCATCGGGGTCTTATTACACGGGTAGGCGCGCTGGCATCGGGGTCTTATTACACGGGTAGGCTTGCTGGCATCGGGGTCTTATTACACGGGTAGGCTTGCTGGCATCGGGGTCTTATTACACGGGTAGGCGCGCTGGCATCGGGGTCTTATTACACGGGTAGGTGCGCTGGCATCGGGGTCTTATTACACGGGTAGGTGCGCTGGCATCGGGGTCTTATTACACGGGTAGGTGCGCTGGCATCGGGGTCTTATTACACGGGTAGGCGTACTGGCATCGGGGTCTTATTACACTGGTAGGCGCGCTGGCATCGGGGTCTTTATTACACGGGTAGGCGTGCTGGCATCGGGGTCTTATTACACGAGTAGGCGCGCTGGCATCGGGGTCTTATTACACGGGTAGGCGCGCTGGCATCGGGGTCTTATTACACGGGTAAGCGCGCTGACATCGGGGTCTTATTACATGGGTAGGCGCGCTGGCATCGGGTCTTATTACACGGGTAGGCGCGCTGGCATCGGGGTCTTATTACACGGGTAGGGTTGCTGGCATCGGGGTCTTATTACACGGGTAGGCGCGCTGGCATCGGGTCTTATTACACGGGTAGGCTTGCTGGCATCGGGGTCTTATTACACGGGTAGGCTTGCTGGCATCGGGGTCTTATTACACGGGTAGGCGCGCTGGCATCGGGGTCTTATTACACAGGTAGGCGCGCTGGCATCGGGGTCTTATTACACGGGTAGGTGCGCTGGCATCGGGGTCTTATTACACGGGTAGGCGTGCTGGCATCGGGGTCTTATTACACGGGTAGGCGCGCTGGCATCGGGGTCTTATTACACGGGTAGGCGCCCTGGCATCGGGGTCTTTATTACACGGGTAGGCGTGCTGGCATCGGGGTCTTATTACACGAGTAGGCGCACTGGCATCGGGGTCTTATTACACGGGTAGGTGCGCTGGCATCGGGGTCTTATTACACGGGTAGGCGCGCTGGCATCGGGGTCTTATTACACGGGTAGGCGCGCTGTTCGGAGACAATGGGAAAACCAGTGGGCAAGGCTTCACAGATACAGAAAATAGCACAGAATTTACTAGTAGAAGTTGCCTATTTATTATGTAGACACACGTTTGGAAATGACATAAGTAGATGGCCCAAGCCCTCCACAAAGCTTTTCATCCTGGAGGGCACCGGCTTTACCAATGTGACCCTCTGACATATGGGAGCATCATTATAATAGGATACTGCCATTACATGCCAGCTAGTCCGTGTCCAGTTACTGCTTTCTCTGTGACGGGGTGTACATATTTGCGTGAATGTAATGTGGATAGTGACTGTATACGCCATCTTGTGCTTCAGGTCTGGAGGCAGATGCGGCACATGGGGGTAAAGCCGCATGTAATCACCTATAACCTGCTTCTTTGTGCCCCCCGAGACTGTGGGATTGGAGACACCGCTGACGCTCTACATTTACTCACGCACTCTAAGGAACTGGCAGCCCTGACTTTAAGTGCAGGCAAAGAGAAGCAAGACAGGAAAAGCCAGCAAGTGAAGAAAGGAAAGGATAGTCCTGGAGAGGTGGGCAGCCCATGCTCCTGGGCCATTCCTCAATTCCAAGTGGCAACTATGGCACAGCTGAGGACTTGGCAGGCTCACAGGCACTGGCCGTGGTGAGTACAGCTGACCATTTTCCCAGCGTGCCCTCTTTTGATGCCAGTAATGTGCCAAACCTCCTGGACCTGTCTGTAAATACGGGAAAAATTGTGTCACTTGCAAATGTCAATACCCCATCTGACCGATTGGCAGTGATTGGCGACTTAGGGGGCGTTCTTCAGAAGATGAAAGAAGACAACGTCTGTCCTACAATAAAGACCTTCACCCTCCTAGCGGCAGTCATGAGAGCAGAAGTGGGGTCAGAATCTGCCGTCCTGGCCACTATGGACGCCTACGGAGTACAGCCAGATCTCACCTTTTTTAACACTTTGGTGTTGAAGAGGAGTAAAACTCTGAAGCTGCAGTTGGCTTTGGTAAGGGAATGGTTTTTATTTTATCATTTAAATGTTAAAAAGCCATCATAAAATAATTAACACGGCTTGTGAGAAGATCCACGCTATCTGACAGTAAAGAGGCTGAGGTACAGTAGGTGAATGATGTTACCGCATTGTGGGATTATATTTGCTGCATGAAATCATTTGTAAAGCGTGTGACAGATCTGCCTGACTTTTTATATATATTTTTTTCTTAAAAGTGAATACCTTTTTTTTTTTTACTATTGCTTAATAACGATCCAAAGCAAATGGTTCTGTGTGACCCACTACTACTCAGATAGCGTTAGCCCTCCCTGGGAAAGGTGTACTTGGACGATGGGCCGGTGGAAGAGGGGGATGCAGTCCCGGCCTTGACCCGGTCTGTGCCCAGGGCGCACACATTAAAAATATGGGCTAGCAGATGAGTGGTTATTTGTCGACTACGCCACCTGTGGTTCCCGGTGATTACCACCAGCGCTGCGGCAGTCCTCAGAGGCGGGTGTCGTGGCAGCTCAGCTGGTACTACTCCCCACAGGCGGAGCAGGGCCTCAGGGCAGAGAGAGAGGAAAGTCTGGAGGTTGGTGGTGTGTGTGCGGTGCCGCGCAGGACAGGATAACGGAGGCAAGGGGTGAAGTCTTCCAAGCTTTACTCACGTTGTTTCAGTAGTAAGCACAAAGCTTCTCCTTGCTCCTCACGGCGCGCTGCGACCACCAGGAAGGGGTTCAGCACACTCCGGGTAGTTTAGGTGCACTTAACGAGACCCCTGGACCAGAATGTTCCTCTCCTTGGTGAGTTCTCCCATTAAGTCTCCTCCTGACTGTGTGTGTGGTATGAACTTGGTGAAAGGCCGGTTCCCGCTGCATCAGCGCAGTTTAAGAGATACGGGTGGCCTACGCCGCTCCGTCCATATCCCCCTTAGGGATCCAGAAGGCCTCTGGGCTTTTCCGACTGAGACGTGAAGTAACAGAGTCAGATATCGGGGGCCGGTACCCCTCTTGCAGCAGGAATCCCTCTGACTAGGCCAGAGTAAGAAGTACAGGTGGTGTATGCTGCTCCGTCCGTATCCCCTGGGATCCTTTTGCCTGTGGAGCTTTACTCCTCCGCTCCCCTCCAGGCCTTCTTAGGTAGGGACCTTGACCGGGTAGATACAGCGGTTAACTCTAACCCACTCCTCACCTCAAGCCCAGAGTACGAGGACCGTGTATCTTCAACAAGCTGCAGGTTCCAGCAGAAAGCCACTATCAGCGATAAAGATCACAATCAAAGACTTTGAACCTAAGATGGCCGTGTATTAAATATGTATCAGTAAGTGTAACCTAAAAGTGTGTCCTCCACCCTCACCCACTACATGGTTTCCCCTATCTTTGGTCGTCCCCCCATCTCCTCTATCCCGGCTGGTTTTGCACCCTGGTGCATATAAGCCCCCCACAGGACAGGAGTGGTGTAGTGTTGAGTGCTGAGGCTGGGTCCCGTGTGGTGCTCCATCCTTACCTCGGAGAGGAGATACCGCACCTCGATCTGAGGTGCAGTACCCCTGTGGCGACTGAACCCTCAGGGACGCCACAGTTCCAACCGATTCATATAGAAACTACACTTTTAGATATCTGCCTAATTGTTTCTAAGCATGGCTTTGAAAGAAGGGGCATGGCTTTGAAAGAAGGGGCATGGCTTTGAATTAAGGGGCATGGCTCTGAAGGAAGGGGCATTGCTTTGAAAGAAGGGGCATGGCTTTGAAAGAAGGGGCATGGCTTTGAAAGAAGGGGCATGGCTTTGAAAGAAGGGGCATGGCTTTGAAAGAAGGGGCATGGCTGTGAAAGAAGGGGCGTGGCTTTGAAAGATGGGGCATGGCTTTGACAGAAGGGACATTGCTTTGAAAGAAGGGGCATGGCTTTGAAGAAGGGGCATGGCTTTGAAAGAAGGGGCATGGCTGTGAAAGAAGGGGCATGGCTTTGAAAGATGGGGCATGGCTTTGACAGAAGGGGCATGGCTCTGAAGGAAGGGGCATTGCTTTGAAAGAAGGGGCATTGCTTTGAAAGAAGGGGCATGGCTTTGAAAGAAGGGGCATTTCTTTGAAAGAAGGGGCATAGTTTTGAAAGATAGGGCATGGCTTTGAGGAAGGGGCATGGCTTTGACAGAAGGGGCATGGCTTTAAATACAACAGCATGCACTAAATTGCTTGAAAATTGGGGGGCAAAAAAAGTGATGCAAGGCAAGCCAGCAAAAGAGTCTAAAGTATGACAAATTTTCTCATTTACATGTCCATATTTAACCACTTACATGGAAAAAATGGCCCTGGTGTCAGCAGTGTTTGTTCCGTGTGTCATCAGTGTTCGGTCTGTGTGTCCGTTTTTCCCATCAATGTTTGACGGATGGATAAATAAATCCTTGAATTACAGAGCTTCTCCTATTCTTTGCCATCCGGGTGCTGAATGTTTTTGCACAGACCCATAGACTTGTATCGGCTCTTTTCATCTGTGATATCGGAAAAAGACAGACAGACGGACATGTGAATAGCACCATAGATTATACTGGGTATGTGATGTATCCATGAAAAAAAGGGATAAACCTCCACGTGCAACATGATGTGTGAATGAGGCCTTTTGCTTTTTCTGGCCGCACCATCAAGAAAGATTTCCTCCATTTGTGTTTTTGGTCTGTGTGATGTCCATGTCACCCAGTGTAATATTCCACATGAATGGATTGACCACCAGACTGTGGGGGAATAATGGCTACAGGCGCTTATCTCATCCATCCGTTTTTTAAATGAGATATAACCGTAGATTTCAAAGGCTGCACAACAATCAGACACAATCCGTGTGGCAGGTATGTTTTACCGGACGCACTGCATAGATTACATAGGAAAGTGTGTCTGGCCTTCTATTAGGTTTTTTTTTAGTTATGGATGACAAATGGACGCTGTACGGATCAAAAATGGCCTTTTTTTCCCCTGAACACAAAGCATTGTGCTTGTGTGAATTTGCGCTTCGGCAGGGAATTGTGCACTGAGCCTATATGAAGGCGTTTTGTGCGCTGCCGCCAAAATGCAACATTCAGTTGGACGCAGCAATATTTTATGTGTGAATACTGTTTAATACAGATTTTAGCATTTCTCTTTTTCTGAAAATGCGTCGGGCCTCATGCAGAAACAAACTTTTTGTCGAAACGGACAGTGATACCCATAACAACCAATCAGAGCTCTTCTTTTATTGCCCTGGTAAAATGAAACGTGGCATCTGGTTGGCTGTCATGGAGAACACTGACACATTCTGAAACTTAGTGCAGATTCTTCCACACTTCATGCCACACGTACAGTGTAAAAACTGATCGTCTGAATGGTCTCTTTACAGCAGCTGTTGCCTATGATGGCACAGAGAGGCATTGCACCAAACATCCATACCTTTTGCAATCTCGCTAGGGCATGCCTTAAAGAAAAAGATGGTTTACAGCTCCTGGAAGACATGGCGGTAATGACATTGCTACTTTGCATAGTTTATTTAGTGTCTTTTTTTTTTTTACTCTAAGGCTATGTGCACACGATGCAGAAATGAAGCAGAAAATTTCTGCATCATTTCTGCATCTCCCTGGCAGAAAAAATGCATGCAGATTGTGCATGCGTTTTTCCTGCAGAATACATGCGGATCCACATGCAGATTCACATACGTTTCCGCATGCAGATTGACAAGCGCTTTCCAGGCGATTTTAGCATCACCTGGAAAGTGCTTGACAACTAGGTCACAGTATATAAATCCATGCAAACAGCATGGATTTATATAGTGTGACCCGAGAGAGTGTATATACTTACTTCCGATGGCCCGCGCTGTCCTGCTTTACACTCC
Organism: Phyllobates terribilis; assembly: GCF_046119375.1. NCBI lineage: Eukaryota > Metazoa > Chordata > Amphibia > Anura > Dendrobatidae > Phyllobates > Phyllobates terribilis. Next base: position 183,299 of record NW_027363159.1, on the reverse strand, counting down.
GTTCTCCCGGCAACTTTGAATTGAAAGACCTGCCGACGTCAGCGTCACGTGACCCGTCACATGACTCTGACGTCACCGCAGGTCCTACAACTCACTGCAAGTGCCGGGAAGCAAGCAGGAGCGCTGCGCGGGCCGACAGATGGTAAGTATATATATATTTTTTATTTTATTCTTGTTTTACAGCTTTTTTAATGGTACCTGGGTGTGGAGGAGACTCTCCTCTCCTCCACACCCGGGTACCATCCGCACATTAGAACGCACCAATTACGCAAGTGACGCGCCCCTGGGCCTGTGTCGTGCGGCATCGCGCGCACGGGGGCTTACCCGGAGCCGGATCAGATGGGGGTAGTAGTCTCGTGGCGGTGACCCGGTCCGTGCCCAGGGAGTCAAACTGAGTGGCAGTATTTAGCAGTAGATGTTAGAATGTTCGACTACGCCACCCGTGGATTGCGGTTACGAAACCGCCGCTGCACGGCAGACCGCTGAGGCCGGTGTTGTTTGTGCAGCTGAGAATGAGATGACTCCCCACGGGAGGAGTATGGCCTCAGGGCAGATATGCTAGAGATGATGATGGGAGTGATGGTGCGGGCGTCCCAGTGCCGATGGTGCAGGTGTGACGACGGAACACGGAGGCGGGAAGTGCAGTTTCAAAAGCTTTACTCACAGTTCTTTATCAGGTCCTTGTGCACAGTAGGACCACCCGAGTCATGCTTCGTCCACCAGGTCAGGGACTCGGCCAACTCCCAGGCAATTCCAGAGCGTGGTCCAGAGCTCCCCTCTCTTCCTTCCTACTGGCCGTCCCCACCAGGGACCCACCTTTGTCCGGCTTCCTCGGGCCTTATGGGGGTAAAACCTCTCTCCGGTTTCCCTGACCCTATGTGGCGTGCCTTCCTGGTGGATGTGGTGAGGGGTCGTGCCAAAACTTGACCACGACCTCCGGTTCCTGGCTAAGGATAATTGGCCTCCACCAGTTTGGGATCCGGTACCCTTCTCTGCCAACCCTTCACCCGTTTTGGTTCTCTCGTGGGATCTCAGGGTTCCCTCTATGCTTGCGTCTCTGGGCCTTTCTCTGTGTTCCTCTTCTTCCTTCTCTCTCTCGGCTTCAGGCCTGGCTCTGGAGCTGGGCCCAGACGGAGCCACAGCTCCCTGTCAGCCCTCTCTGGCTGAGCTCCTCTCACAACTCCTCCAGGCTGAACTGAACCCTGTCTTAAGATGGTGCCCACCTTATATACTCCCTCTGACACCCGAGCCCAGGTGACTAGCACCCAATGGGCTCCTACCTATGCCCAGAGTCCCTCCCCTATCTGCTCCTACACCACTAGGATGTTCCTCCCCACTCCAGCCAGGGACAGACGCTGTCGTACCTGCACATCTACCTGGTGGGAGTACCGTTGTTCTGTCCCCCGGAAATGGGGTGAGTGTAGTGCATGCAGCTATCTGATCTCTGTTCCACACTCCATCCTTACCCGGGAGTGGAATACCACACCTCTGGTTTGAGGTGCAATACCCCTGTAGCAGCCGAGTCCTCGGGGTGCTACATTCCCCCCCGGTAAACCACAGCACGTCCTCGGGCTGGAAAAGAGCAAAACATAATAAAACATACAAAATTTTAAAATATACACTAACATATAAAACATTAACTAAACTCATCCCTTTATGGGAGTTACTTTTCTCTTAGAACGTTACAGGTATAAACATTACGAAAACATTATTATTTTAGCAGCGTAAACTTGCAATATAAAACTTTTTCCATATAAAACGTTCTTGATCCTCTGGCCACGGTGCAACTTGTGACCAGGTAAGGTGCAACAGTCACTAGAGAAAAACAGTTTCTTATAAAACCAGAAGGGGACGCTTAAGGAAGCGCAACTATTTACAGGGTATGGCCGCTCTCAGTCCTCGGCCAGTGGTAACAGGGGAATGGCTGCTCACAGTCCTCAGCCTGGTAAGGGATTAGGGGCACACAGGTAACAGTTCTTTAATAGTTCCATACTAGTCCCAACGGGGACCACACTCCGATTAGCAGCAACTTAGGTACCCCGACGGGTAACTATATACAGTTCTTTGTTCATGCTACTTCCCTTCAGTAGCTATGTCCTCTCTGTGCTCCCTCCTGAGGGTAGTCTTCAGACCCGTCCGGGTACTCTTGGCTTTCCTCGTACTGCAGCTCCTCCTCGGTTAACCGGTGTACGTGAAGGGCGTACGGTCCCTTGGCACACTGGTGCCGGGTGAAGGTGACCACGTCACCCGGGTAGAGATCACGTCCACGGTGTCCCTCCGGTAGGTGGCTCTCGACATCCCTGCGGGTAACAAAGACGTCGCCGGGGGTTCGGTGATCCCGGATAAAGCCCCAGCCGTTCTCTAGTTGAAACTTTATCACAGTCCCGGTGGCGCGGGGACCGTGGGCCGTACGGGGGTTTCGTCGGGCCCGGCGTTTCTGCTCCGCGCTTTGGACCTGCAGTTGTTCCTCGCGGATCCGCCTCTCTCGCCGTTCTCTCCCAAAGACCTCCAGCTGTTGACGGCAACACTCCTCACGCTGGGCTGCGGCCGCCCGGGTCTCTTGGGTGAACCCCATGAGGTTTTCACCGGTGGGGTCCCATGCAAATTGGGCCTCTTCCAATGGGAGCGGGACAATGTTGGCGGGTGCCGGAGCCGGGATCAGAGGCTCACACAGGGGCCATTCCTTCCGGAGTCGGGGGTTTACGTACTCCGGTGGCCACACGAAGGGCTGTCCATCCGGGCAAGTATGCTGCGCAAACAGATCTTCACCCAGGGGCAGCACTGTGGAAATTGAGGACGCTGTGGGGGCAGCGGCGCCCGGAGGTACTCGTCCTTGCGTCCAGGACGTGGGCATCCTCTTTGGATCCAGGTATGGCACCTTTGGGAATGAGGGCGCTGGAGGGGCTGCGGCGCCCGGATTCCCTAGGCCTTGCGACCAGGCCGGTGGCACTGTGGAGGTAGAGGGCGCTGTGGAGACTGCGGCGCCCGGGGGTACTCGGCCCTGCGACCAGGCCGGGGGTACTTCCCCTTTTGCCGCGCTTTGGGTCAAGGGGCGTGGCGTAACAGAGGGCGCGACCGCGGCTCCTTCCGCTTGAGGCCTAGTCGGGAGCAGCGGCGGTGCAGCAACGGGCGCGGTGAGTGGAACTTCGGGCTCTGCGACGGGGAACTGGGGCAGGCTTGCGGCTACTGGGCACGGGGTGATGACGTCCCCATTACCTGCTTCCATCCCTGCGGCTCCCTCCGCGGCGTCGTCTCCGGCCTTCGTCCCTCCTGCACCATCCTCAGGGGCAGACATGCTCCACGTTGTGGGTGGCGTCCTCTGCTGGCGGGTTCCAGCCTGCTGGACCATCTCTCTTCTCCACTCGGCCAGCGCTTCTTGCTGTACCCGGGCCATCTTCCGGGCCAAGGCCTCCAGCGCGGTCTGTGCACGCTCCCGATCTCTGGGGAGCTGTGCCAGGATCTCCACCAGGCCTTCTGGGGTGGCAGCCTGCAACAGGTTCCGGACCACAGGGTCGGTGCTGATCGACTCTTCCTCCATCTCCGGGTGCAATCTGTCCAGACTCCTCCAGGCCGCACCCATCTTCTCTCTTTTGTTCGGTATCCGCCCCCATTGAGGGTGGTCCCGGGGCAACTTGGTGACAGTCAGTTCCAGGGGCAGCCCCCTCACGCTGATGGACATTTCTATCATTGCAGTCTCTGCTGGCGGGGGCGGTTTCCGCTTTTGGCGCCATTCTTGGACCTGGCCCACGATGGGAGGTGGCTTCTTGCCACCCTCTGGCACGCCCATAATGGAGTCCGCTCTGCCAGGGCGGGAAATCGTCTCAGATGGCGGGAATCGTCTCCTTATGGCGGGAAACTCCGTGGATGGCGGGAAAAGGCTGCAGATGGCGGGCAAACGGCGGGAAACGATCCGAGATGGCGTCCGATGGCGGGAACCCTCCGGAATTGGCGGGAGACTCCTTTTTGAGGTAAATGTGAACTTTTCTTCAGGCACGCAGTACCCGGTGGTTGCGGGCACGTAATCCTGCCGACTACGCCAAAGTTGACGCGCCCCTGGGCCTGTGTCGTGCGGCATCGCGCGCACGGGGGCTTACCCGGAGCCGGATCAGATGGGGGTAGTAGTCTCGTGGCGGTGACCCGGTCCGTGCCCAGGGAGTCAAACTGAGTGGCAGTATTTAGCAGTAGATGTTAGAATGTTCGACTACGCCACCCGTGGATTGCGGTTACGAAACCGCCGCTGCACGGCAGACCGCTGAGGCCGGTGTTGTTTGTGCAGCTGAGAATGAGATGACTCCCCACGGGAGGAGTATGGCCTCAGGGCAGATATGCTAGAGATGATGATGGGAGTGATGGTGCGGGCGTCCCAGTGCCGATGGTGCAGGTGTGACGACGGAACACGGAGGCGGGAAGTGCAGTTTCAAAAGCTTTACTCACAGTTCTTTATCAGGTCCTTGTGCACAGTAGGACCACCCGAGTCATGCTGCGTCCACCAGGTCAGGGACTCGGCCAACTCCCAGGCAATTCCAGAGCGTGGTCCAGAGCTCCCCTCTCTTCCTTCCTACTGGCCGTCCCCACCAGGGACCCACCTTTGTCCGGCTTCCTCGGGCCTTATGGGGGTAAAACCTCTCTCCGGTTTCCCTGACCCTATGTGGCGTGCCTTCCTGGTGGATGTGGTGAGGGGTCGTGCCAAAACTTGACCACGACCTCCGGTTCCTGGCTAAGGATAATTGGCCTCCACCAGTTTGGGATCCGGTACCCTTCTCTGCCAACCCTTCACCCGTTTTGGTTCTCTCGTGGGATCTCAGGGTTCCCTCTATGCTTGCGTCTCTGGGCCTTTCTCTGTGTTCCTCTTCTTCCTTCTCTCTCTCTCGGCTTCAGGCCTGGCTCTGGAGCTGGGCCCAGACGGAGCCACAGCTCCCTGTCAGCCCTCTCTGGCTGAGCTCCTCTCACAACTCCTCCAGGCTGAACTGAACCCTGTCTTAAGATGGTGCCCACCTTATATACTCCCTCTGACACCCGAGCCCAGGTGACTAGCACCCAATGGGCTCCTACCTATGCCCAGAGTCCCTCCCCTATCTGCTCCTACACCACTAGGATGTTCCTCCCCAGTCCAGCCAGGGACAGACGCTGTCGTACCTGCACATCTACCTGGTGGGAGTACCGTTGTTCTGTCCCCCGGAAATGGGGTGAGTGTAGTGCATGCAGCTATCTGAGCTCTGTTCCACACTCCATCCTTACCCGGGAGTGGAATACCAGACCTCTGGTTTGAGGTGCAATACCCCTGTAGCAGCCGAGTCCTCGGGGTGCTACACAAGTACAGATGCAGTCTTGCGGTATTGGCGCGTTCTAATGCAAGTCAATGGCGGCGAAAACGCCGCGTTTACGCAAGATTAAATGACATGCTGCGGATTTTTGAGCGCAGCGTTTACGCTGCGGAAAAATCCGCATCATGGGCACAGCACATGCGGATTTCCATTGGGGAACATTGCTTCCCTTCTACCATGCGTTTTTCATGCGTTTCCGTGGCGTTTACGCAACTGCAAAAACGCCGCGGAAACGCATGAAATACGCATCGTGTGAACTCAGCCTTACTTGATAAAGTCTAGAAAATAAGTAAATAAAGTAATTTTCAATAAACATTATATTTTATTTTCCATTCACATCTTTTCCTCTTTTCCCTTCCCAGTCTATACTCGATATAATTATGGTGGTGTACACCAGTGAATGGTAGTCTAATGAGATATGATCCTCTTTTCTTTCTCTTTCTCATTCACGCTTAAACCTTCATTATGCTTACATACGCCCTTAGTTTCTTGGCACCACTAAACCTTACTCTCCTTTGCTGTCCTCAAACCCCAGCACCCTCTAACCAAATAATCATCTCTCCTTCCCTCTTACCTCCCCACCTGACCTCATCTGCAGACCTGCTCCTCAAACTCAGAGCTATCCTACCAAAACATAAAACAAGCCGGACACTCTCCTTCTCCCACCTGCTCTCCCTTTCTCTGCTTCTCCTCACTGCTGGCGACAGTCCTATCCAGTCCTATCCTGGACCCAAACAGCTCACACCTCCCACCAATACCCCCTCCTATTGCTTCCAACCAACTGCAAACTACAGCAACCTCTCCTACGTAAAACCCGTGCCGCTGATGACCACCCACCCTGCTCCCTCTCTTTGGAGCACTCTGGAACGCCTGCTATGTCTGCAACAAGCTCCATTTTGTCCACGACCTCTTTACCTCTCGTCATCTCTTTTTCCTGGGCATCACAGAGACATGGTTGACACCCTCCGACACTGCCTCCCCTGCTGCGCTGTGTTACGGTGGCCACCACTTCACACACACGCTCACTCCTCGCCCTGGTAACAGACATGGTGAAGGAGTGGGTCTTCTCCTTTCTACCAACTGCTCCTTTAGCCCTATCCCACCTCTACCCTCCCTTACTCTCCCTTCTTTTGAAGTCCACTCTGTCCTCATCTACTCTCCTTCCAAGTAGCTGTCATATACCGACCTCCAGGCCCAGTCACTGCCTTTATTGACCAATTCTCCACCTGGCTTCTTTACTTTCTCTCTGCTGACGTTGCACAATCATCATGGGCGATTTCAACATCCCCACTGACACTCGCCAGTCAACAGCATCCAAATTCCTGTCACTTACTTCATCCTTTGGACTTACTCAGTGGTCCTCCTCAGCCACCCACACAGACCGACACATACTAGACCTCATCTTCTTCACCCAACTCTGCTCCCTATCTAACCTTACAACCTCCCCCCTACCCCTATCCTCCTCACCTGTCACACATGTCCAGCAACTAGCACACCCCCTCAGAAACCTTGCATATCTAGACACTCACACACTCTCTGACTCTGTTCTACCACTGACATCTTTACTCCACGACACTGACAGCACCACTGCTTTCTACAATACCACTCTCGCATCAGCTATTGACTCGGTCGCCCCTCTTGTGCATGGCAGAGCGCGACGAGTCAATAGGCAACCCTGGCACAACACCCTCACTAAACCGCTTCAGCAAGCGTCCAGGGTTGCGGAACGGCGTTGGAGGAAAACACATTCGCAAGATGTCTTCACTGCATTCAAACAACAACATTCGCATTCAAATCAACCCTCGCCTCTGTTAAGCTGGCCTACTTCACAACCGTCATATCTTTCTTATCCTACAACCCCAAACCGTTATTCAACACTTTTAACTCTCTCCTCCACCCACCACTGCCCCCTCCAAACTCCGTCATCCCTGCTGAGGAGTTTGCCACACAATTCAAAAACAAGATTGACCAAACACGGCAAATCTTTACTGTCCGACCACCACAACCCCTTTGTTTCCCAGACCATTGCTCTTCCCCCATAACCTCCCTTTCCAACATCATGGAAGGAGAACTCACTCGTCTCCTTTCCAAATTACACCTCACCACTTGTGCACTCAACCCCATCCCCCCCAACCTCACCCCCACACTCATCCCATCCCTAACCCATCTTTTCAACCTATCACTAACTTCTGGTACCTTCCCCTCTGCCTTCAAACATGCCACAATCACTCCCATCCTCAAAAAGCCATCCCTCAACCCAACCGCCTTGTCCAGCTACCGACCCATATCGCTTCTCCCATTTGCCTCCAAACTCCTTGAGCAACACGTTCACGCTGAACTTTCCTCTCACTTTTCATCTATCTCTCTCTTCAATAACCAACAATCTGGTTTCCGCCCCCACCATTCCACCAAAACTGCCCTTACCAAAATTACTAATGACTTACTTACCAACAAAGTTAACAGACAATTCACTGTACTCCTTCTTCTTGACCTGTCCTCTGCCTTCGACACAGTTGACCACTGCCTCCTACTGCAGATCCTGTCTTCCTTTGGAGTCAAAGACCCTGCCCTATCCTGGATCTCCTCATACCTTTCCAACCGCACATTTAGCCCCCCCCTCCCACACTACCTCCTCATCCCGCCACCTCTCTGTTGGAGTCCCTCAAGGTTCTGTCCTAGGACTAGGACCCCTACTCTTCTCAATCTATACCCTTGGCCTGGGACAGCTCATAAAATCCCATGGCTTCCAGTCATGAAGAGCATGGTCAGTCATCCTCTTGGTGAGGACACAGAAGTCTTGCCTGTCAGCAATCTGGCACGCATGGCTGAGTTTATGTTACGCAGCCTTTCCCGTGATCCTTGCATTGTCCAAACTTTGGATGACAGTCCTTACTGGTTGGTGACACTTCTAGACCCACGCTACAAGGAGAACTTTCTGTCTCTTATTCCCTTGCAGGACAGGCCTCTAAAATGGTGCCGTACGAGAAGGCTTTTGTTGCGGAATTATTTAAAAAATTCCCATCTGAAAATGCTGGCGACAGAGGTCACAGTTCGTTGAACAACCAAGGAGTACAGGCGAGAGAGACACAAATTCAATCCAGCAGAGGCAGGGGAACACTGTCAAAGTTCTGGGACAGTTTTCTCAGACCCTCCCATCGCACAGGTCCTGAGGCGCGGGGTACTCTCCCAAAGAGGGGAAAGTTTCGGAAGATGGTGAGGGAGTACCTTGCCAACTGTGCCAACGTAGTCCTTGATTCCTCTGTGCCTTATAATTATTGAGTATCCAAGCTGTACACGTGGCATGAACTGGCTCTCTACACCTTGGAGGTCCTGGCCTGCCCTGCCGCTGTCAACTGAAAATGCTGACAGGCTGACTCATACAAAAATGATCAAAGGCTGGTTTGGGCCAGACTTCTCAACACCACTGAATGATAGCAGCATAACATAAACTCAAATACAGTGTCTTTTTTTTTGGGAGGTCTAACTGTATTCCCATGCACCTCTGTCTTCACACCCAGACATGGGTATACGCTTCCTGATTTTGTCTATTTGCTCTTGTCCTCCTCCTTCTCCTCATCCTTCACATCCTCCTCCATATCACTACCATATCTACCATATCACCATATCTACTTCTCTTGCAAGGGGCATTGGAGTTTCTCCAAATTTTTGGCAGCCGTTGCATTCACTGCATAGGCAAAGAGTATGGGAGACCCACTTCCTAATAATGGGAACATTGTTTTCAGGAGGCCCTCCGACCTCTACGTCTCTTGCAAGGGGCATTGGAGTGCCCCCAAATTTTTGGCAGCCGTTGCATTCACTGCATAGACAAACAGTATGGGAGACCCACTTCCTAAATATGGGAACATTGTTTTCAGGAGGCCCTCCAACCTCTACATCTCTTGCAAGGGGCATTGGAGTGCCTCGTAATTTTTGGCAGCTGTTGCATTCACTGCATACGCAAATAGTATTGGAGACCAACTCCTTTTTAATGGGAGCATGTCGTACTCATTACTGTAGCCCAGCTCCATGTGTCTTTAAATTGTTAATAGGGTTTTTTCTAAATTTTGGCAGCCGTTGGACTCACTGCATACCCTATAACTGGATAGGAGACCCTCTCCTTTCTAATGGGAACATGTTGTTACTGTGCCCAGCTCTATGTGTCTTTAAATTGTTAGTGGGGTTTTTCCTAAATTTTTACAGCTATTGGGCTCACTGCATACCCTATAACTGTATAGCAGATCCTTATCCTTTATAGTGGGAACATGTCATTACTGTGGCCCAGCTCTATGTGTCTTTAAATTGTTAGTGGGGTTTTTCCCAAATTTTGGCAGCCCTTGCAGTCACAGCATGGGCATTACCACTATAGGAGACCCACTCCTTTATAATGGGAATATTTTTTTTTACTGAGACCCTCCTCTATGTCTCTTCAAAGAGGTATTGGGTTGCGTCCAAATTTTTGGCAGCCCTTGCAGTCACTGCATATGCAATAACAGTATAGGAGACCCACTCTTTAATAATGGGAACAACAAAGCATAGCCGACTGCTGGCCCTTTAAGAATAGTAAGGCAGTAAAAATAGTGTTTGACTTTCACAATCCCTCCTTCATAAATGAAACAGGATGTGTCTGATGATGTTTCACACACCACATGGCCAGATAAGGTTGTAAAATGTTAAAATGCCATTTCCCGGTGAATACATTTGTCACGGTTGAAAGCAATGCAAAAATGCATCAAAAACGCTATGTGTGAACATAGCCCAAGGTGTGAAGGAGCATTTTTGTTTTTGGTTATTTATTTTGCCTTGTATACAATTCATTACCCTGGAAAGGATGTTCCTTAACATAATTCCCAGGAAAATCTATTTTAGTTTAGTTTTTGTATGTTTTATTGTGAGTCTGTAAAAGTGGCGTAATACCTCTGACAACATTGTTGACATCATTGACCTGGGAGTCAGAAATGCTTCCAGGAGTCTTCCCCATGCTGTTCCCCTGTCATTTGAGTTCTGTTCCCATCGATTTGGGCAATTTTTAGGCCCTCTGCAGACCGCCGGGGGGGGGGGGGGGGGCGCTGAAAGAATGCTGGAGTTTCCCATAGATTTACATTGGGCTCGTTACTTGGACCGAGCAGCCGAGTATTCCAATTTGCTTGACTTGAGCAGCGAGCACCCGAGCATTTTAGCGCTCGCTCGTCGCTAGTTTTCAGCTATACCATTTCTATTTCCATTCAACTTTTTGATCGTGTTTTATTCCACTCTTTGTTTGGTGGTAAGATGAAAAAGAATAGTTTTTTTTTCAATGTTCACTGAAGGCGTTAAGTAGTTTGACCGTTTTATAGGCCATGGAAGTGATGATAACAAATATATGGACCTTTTTGGTTTATTTTAGTTTTTATATGAATTTACCCATTTATTGATATAACATTATTTTCATTTTCTTTTCAGTTTATTTTTTGATTAGGTTTTTTTTTTTAAATATTTTTTCACATTCTTTTTTTTACTTTTTCATTTAGTCCCTCTATGGGACTAGCTTTTATTAGTATAATCGCTGTTATAAAGCATTGCAATGAATTCTACCTGTCAGTGTTACAGTGATAGAAGCCTCTGAGACCATGCTCCTAGCTTGGTCTAAGCAGGCCACCGTCGCTGGGATACCTGGAGGCGCGGGTTGTCATGACAACAGGATCACTGACTAAGGGCATAACCAGAAACGCGTTGAGATTGCATCTCCGCTATAATGGACTTTTATATATTTTAAGATTTTGCACCAATAAAGTGAGAATTATTTTTTATTGGAGACTTTCCCCACTTTCTCCTTATGTACACTGGCCGAGAGTCACGGCATTGTGGGTCTGAGCCCAGAAGATATGAGCAGCAGGATGGATTAAATGCATGGTGAGGCTTATATTGTTTTTTTGTAAAGAATTGTCAAATCAGTCAGTAAGGATTTAGGGCCCTTTTACATGGCGATATTTTGCATCAGTATTTGTTAACAGACGCCAGGAGTGGATCCAAAACACAGAAGAGGTGAGAGTGGTACAGTTATTATTTTTCTCTGTGTTTGTTCCCCTCTGGTTTTTAGCTTACAAATACTAATGTAAATTACTGCCCAAAATGCTCACTGTGTGAATGAGGCGAGGAAGCTGCTTGTAATCCTGTAATATAAGTCCTTATTCTGAGGATGAGCGCTCACTTGCAGGTGCTGTGCTGTAATGCTTATCTTCTCTGCTCCATCATACTCCCCAGAGCAGGGGCGACCCCTGGGGCAAAACTGCAGCCGGCAGATGTCAGACGTGTCACTCAGTGATATGTGATGGAGCCCGACTCCCAAACAAAATCAGACAGAAGCATACAAAATAAATACATGAAGCATTGCAATTAGGTGTCAAACGTTTTCAACTTTATTTAAATTTACATGACACTGAACCATCACCTATCAGGATAAAGAAGATTCTGTGTAGCCTCTGTTCCTATAGACCATCTTGCTTGCAGCCTTCTCCATTGAAGACTACGGAAATTACAGGAATAGATGAGTAATCTGCTTATACTGCTGTAATACAATTCTTTTATCCAATGATGAGAGCATGCGTCCAGGAGTTGTGCTGTAATGTTTGTCTCCTCTTCACCATCGGAGCAGGGGCGACCCCTGGGGCAAAATGTGCTTACTGGGTTCTGTGCAGCTGGCAGATGTCCAGCCGTATGTGATAGACCCCGACCCCCAAACAAAATTAATCAGACAGAAGCACACAAAATAAATACACGAAGCATTGCAATTAGGTGTCAAATGGTCAAAATTTTATTTAAATTTACATGACACCGAAAATAGCACAACCCCCGACTCACGAAGAGTCACCCTCCAGCACTCAGGAGAGGAAAACCCCCTGTGGAGGAAACCTCTATGGAACCATGGATGGAGGGCTGCCCTTCCATTGGGCTTAGAGAGTTAGTGCCAATATATAACAGATGTAACTGCAGAATTGTACAATTTGTACATTTTACCAGATTTACAGAGAATGACATAACAAATACAGACTATAAATGTGATAAAGCGGATGTGGGAGAGATCTGGCTGCGATATCTGTCACCACATTGATTGATGGAGCGAATTTGGTTGATCTGATTGGCCAGGTGGATGTATAATTTCTCCCTTACAGATCCAGGTCCGCCTCTCAAAAAATTGGACATTTGGTTACAGTTCGTTATGCCTAATCCCTAATAGGATAAATAATCCCTCCCAATTTATCACCCATTAGAGTCATAGATCAGTCCATGAACTCCCAAAGGAGAGCTGCTCTATATAGAGGGTAACAGAAGGGGATCCTGGTCTAGGGACCCCCCTTTGTTACCTTCCCATGCCCTAGGGGTGTCTAAAGCAGACAACCCCTTTCCCTGCTAGAACCTCCAAATTACACCAAGTTTGGCACATTACGTGGGTGGTCAAGCTCAAGGTCCTCAGGCGCATCAGTAATGGCGCTGATCGTGGCAGCGCGGAATTCTTTTATGGAATCTTCTTTATGACACTGGTTTATGACCTCATAACAGTTGTCATGGTGACTACAGGGTCTATTACTGATGCAGGGCACAAGTATTAACCCTTTCATCATTGGTAATTTGCTATTGTTATAGAGGCAGATAACTGCACTTGTTACCAAGCAGGGGCCTTATCATTATTGCTTCCCTTAGGCACCATAAGAAATACAGATTACAAATTAAATGTGCAAGTTTGTCATGAGTGTTTTGCACTTTCTAGATCCAGAGATTGGGTTTATTACTAGCACTTTACAAAGAAAAAAAAAAAAAAGAGGAAATTACTTGTAAAATAATATTATTGGGAATTGCATTTCAAGCATTTTCCTAATGTGCATTCTACATAGTTACATAGATTGAAAAAAGTAGGGGTGGACATTAACAGCTTGGGGCCCAAGTGCAAGAAATGTGTCCGAGCCCCCATCTTTTTATGGCGACAAAGCTACAGATATATATACACATACACAGTGGGGGAAATAAATATTTGATCCCCTGCTGTTTTTCTAAGTTTGGCCACTGACAAAGACATGAACAGTCTATAATTTTAAGGGTAATTTTAACATTGAGAGATAGAATATCCCTGCCCAAAAGAATCAAGAAAATCACATTGTATAGATTAGATATTTTTTTTTGCATTTTGCAGTGAGAAATAAGTATTTCATCCCCTACAAACCATTATGAGTTCTGGCTGCTACAGACCAGTTAGACGTTCCTAATCAACTCGTTACCTGCAGTAAAGACAGCTGTCTTACATAGTCACCTGTATAAAAGACTCTTGTCCACAGACTCCATTAATCAGTCAGACTCTAACCTCTACCACATGGGCAAGACCAAAGAGCTTTCTAAGGATGTCGGGGACCAGATCATAGACCTGCACAAAGCTGGAATGGGCTACAAAACCATAAGTAAGACTCTGGGTGAGAAGGAGACAACTGTTGGTGCAATTGTAAGAAAATTAAAGAAATACAAAATGACTGTCAATCGACATTGATCTGGGGCACCATGCAAAATCTCACCTCGTGGGGTATCCTTGATCATGAGGAAGGTGAGAGATCAGCCTAAAACTACAGGGGGGAACTTGCTAATGATCTCCAGGCAGCTGGGACCACAGTCACCAAGCAAACCATTGGTAACACATTACGCTTTAAAGGTTAGAATCCTGCAGTGCCCGCAAGGTCCCCCTGCTCAAGAAGGCACATGTGCAGGCCCATCTGAAGTTTGGCAATGAATACCTGGATGATTCTGTGAGTTATTGGGAGAAGGTGCTGTGGTCAGATGAGACAAAAATTGAGCTCTTTAGCATTAACTCAATTGGCCGTGTTTGGAGGAAGAAGAAGGAAGTACAACCCTAAGAACATCGTTCCAACCGTGAAGCATGGTGGGGGAAACATACTTTGGGGGTGCTTTTCTGCAAAGGGGACATGACGACTGCACCGTATTGAAGGGAAGATGGATGGCGTCATGTATCGCGAGATTTTGGCCAACAACCTCCTTCCCTCAGTAAGAGCATTGAAGATGGGTCGTGGCTAGGTCTTTGCAGCAAGGCAATGACCCAAAACATACAGCCAAAGCAACAAAGGAGTGGATCTAAAAGAACTACAGTAAGGTCATGGAGTGGCCTAGCCAGTCTCCAGACCTTAATCCCATAGAAAACTTATGGAGGGAGTTAAAGCTCCGATTTGCCAAGCAACAGCCTCAAAATCTTAATGATTTAGAGATGATCTGCAAAGAGGAGTGGACCAAAATTCCTCCCGACATGTGCACAACCCTCATCATCAGCTACAAACAACGTCTGACTGCTGTGCTGCCAACATGTGTTTTACCACCAAGTATTAAGTGTTGTTTTCCAGAGGGATCAAATACTTATTTCTCACTGCAAAATGCAAAAAAATTATCTAGTTTATACAATGTGATATTCTTGATTTTTTTTGGGATATTCTATCTCTCAATGTTAAAATTAACCTACCCTTAAAATTATAGACTGTTCCTGTCTTTGTCAGTGGGCAAACTAAGAAAGACAGCAGGGGATCAAATAATTATTTCCCCCACTGTGTATATAATTATATATATATACAGTATGTAGATTGTATGCATCTACCTCCTTCTAGGTTGTGCCTGGATATGTACACCCACTATATACTGTGTATGTCTGCACCACTTCAGTGCAGTAAGGCGACATTACTGACCACGGAGCAGCCGTGCTCTTTAGAGCTGATGTATTTTTATTTTTGTGAATTGTTTCAGCTGCCTGAAGACCATTGCTCGCCATCTACCATGGGCATGCTGCAGATCCTCGCTAAGTTGCCATCTTACTCCCTGGCATCAGGATGGTTAATAACAGTACAACCCATGTGCAGACAGATTTGTCTGACTCCTTACCGGACTCCAGCAACCATCGGCTGTGATCCCAGCAGAGAGTACTGCGATTCAGGACTATCTCCGACCATGCCGGTGCTGGTCATAATTCACCGGTACCAGAGGAGGACAACTTTGGGACATTGTCCAAGACATACTCCTCAAGAACGGTGTTTAAGAAATAGTCTCCAGAGGTCCAGGACTTGAAATATGAAGAGGGTGAGGACATTACTGGGGGCACACAACCCGCTCATAATAGGTACAGGGGAAGAAGAAACACTCCGTACTGGTACTTCCTCCAGTGTAAGGCCAAAATAAAGGAGGGCAAGGTAAGAATGTCTATATTGTTATTCTACTGGGGATCCGCAGGGGAGGGATCGCACATCACAATGCTAGTTTACAATGAAGCATACCAGACAATATATGTCCTTCTATAATATATCCTCATATAATTTCCTATTGTGGCAAATATTATGCAATTACATTGTCCTAAATGATTGTATTTGCTGATCGTAACCTTAACGGTATGATGGTAGCGTCACTGACGCGCCCCCTGGGCCTGTGTTGTGCAGGGGAACCCGGAACCGGGCCTGTTGTAGAATGCTGGGGGTTATAGTCTCCGTGTGGCGGTGACCCGGTCCGTGCCCAGGGTGGTCAAACCAGTGGCAGTTTTAATGTATAGCAAATGTCCGACTACGCCACCCGTGGATTGCGGTCAGTGGGGACCGCCGCTGCGCTGCCGACCGCTGAGGCTGATGTTGTTTGCGCAGCCGAGTATGGGATAACTCCCCACGGGAGAAGTATTGCCTCAGGGCAGCTAATGTGAGAGATGATGGGAGTGATGGTGTGAGGGTCCCAGTGCTAATGGTGCTGGTGCGGCAAGGAATCACAGAGGCGTGAGGTGCAGTTCAGGGTCTTTACTGATGGTACAAGGCAGACCCTCCCGGGAGTACTGGCTAGTATAAGGGGCCTGGTCAGTCTGCGAGCAAGCAGGAGTTCCCCTGGCCAGGTGGAGTTGTAGGCCTCCCCGTTTATCTGCACTCTTCCTGGCTACCTTGCTGTCAGCGGTTACAAGTAGCCCACGTCCCTGAGTATACCGTGTGGTGCTCACCCGTATGGCTGGTGACTTGGGGCCTTCTGTTAGCCTCCGCTCCTGGATGGCGGCGCTGGTCCCTTCTTTGTGACTGAGCCTCCGGGCTTCTATGGCCAGAGGACCTGGAATCCCCTGCCGGTTGGTTTCTGCTGCTGGGTATATATCAGTCCCCACAGCCTCGGACTCCTGTGTCCGGTTTTAGTAACTTCAGCCAGGGCGAGCTATATCTCTGCTCACAGCCCCTGGCCTTCAGCTGCTGCTCCTACAGAGCTCCTGTTCTCACTTTCCCTCTCCAGGCTCTGACTGCTCTGCTTGTTCTGCAGGCTCTGTCTCTAGCTTCACTCACTAATCCCGCCCCAGACCCAGTTTATAAGGGCAGATTCCTCCCCTTCCAGGTCTGGGCGGACCGTGTTGCATGCTTAGGGCTCCTGGCCAGAGAAACCTCCCACTTGCTCTCAGACATAATATCTCTATTACTGTGGTAACCAGACCCCTGGGGTGCCACATTCCCCCCTAGTAAATTTTAGTACTCCGGGACTAAACACATTTTTAAAGAAACATAATAACAGGGTATAAACAATAATACGATAACATATTTACAAGAAGCTTTAGTTCTTTAAAGGTCACGGCGTGTCCGCAACCGGGTGTCCATATCACCCAAGGTGAAGCTTTAAGCGAAGTAGGGGACCTGTCCAAAGCAAACCCCTTGCGTTGTCCTTGGGTGTGGCTGCAAGGGTAGACTAACTACTTTGGGCCGCAAGGAGGCCACGCCAGACAGGTTTTCTCTTCCGCGGCCGTCTTCGCAAGAGGCACCAAGGTGCAACTATCTACAAAACTGTTCCGGTTATCCAGCGTCCATAACCTGTTGGTCCATAAAAATCTGCAGGGTAACTGAGAAACATAATTAATAACAGGCAACAAACATAAACCATAAACAGTTAACAGATAAATTCACAGTGCATTAGTTTAGATTCTCCAGCGAGCGGGCATCTGACCTCTAGTGACTCTAGTGGACCTACGGAGCTCACTAACTGGTTCTGCACTACAGGGTGTAGGAGGTGTTATGGGTAAGCTGGGCAGTTGTCTGCGCACTCTTTGGCTCACTAGGGGCACGGCAGGCTCACTACTAGCAGAGGGTTGATCCTCCTGTACTGCTGGTGTGGACTCTTCTGCCTCTTGGGCCGGCTGCTCTTCCAGCTCTACTGGTTCCTCTGTAGGCACTTGCGGGGCTGGCTGGAGAAAGGTGAGGACGGGTACCACGACAGCGCCGTTTACTTGTGTCCAAGACCGGGGGAAGTCTCCGAGTACGGTACTGATCATTTCTTCCCTTTCCTCTGCGGGTTGAGGGTTTCCTTGATCTTCTTCAGGGCTTTGCAGCTGCTCGGGACACTTCTTCAGGTGGTCTCTGGAGACAATGGCTGTGGTTTCTCCTCCATCCTTACTGATTACGCAGATTTTTGGGTTCTCATGGCTTGATGGCAGTACGGTGTACGGGTCCTTCTCCCACTGGTCGTCCAACTTGTGGAGCCGCCTCTTCCTCTTCAAGACCTGATCTCAAGGTACCAGGGGAACAGCGGGAGCATACTGGTTATAAGCCTTCTCTTGCCTTTCTCTAGCTTGAGACAGACTTCGCTCGACGCTCTCCTGTACTTTCCGATACTGCTGCTGCCGTTCTGTATCCCAGTCTGCCTCTGGCGAGGTGTCCTCAGGCGTCAGGACTCCCATATCCAGGTCAATAGGCAGCTTACCAGGTCTTGCTCTCATTAGGTAAGCCGGGGTACAGTTGGTGGAACCTACAGGGATGTGGTTATACAGGTCCACCAGATCGGGCAGTTTCTCAGGCCACAGACTGCGTTCTTCCAGGGGCAATGTTTTTAGCAGATCTATCACCACCTGGTTCATCTTCTCGCAGAGTCCATTGGTTTGAGGGTGATAGGGCGTTGTTCTTATCTTCTTGCAGCCATACAGGTTGCAGAACTCCTGGAAGACCTCCGCTTCGAAGGCTGGTCCTTGGTCTGTCAACACTTGGTCCGGGTACCCGTGTGGACGGCAGAAGTGCTGCTGGAAGGCTCTAGCTTCTGTTTGAGCCGTTAAGTCCTTGACCGGGACCACCACCAGGAACCGGGAGTAATGATCTACGATTGTGAGGGCGTAGACATACCCAGATCTGCTTGGAGCCAGTTTCACATGGTCCAGGGCTACCAGTTCCAGTGGCTGTCTGGTGATGATGGGCTGCAGGGGAGTCTTCTGGCTGGCTCGGTCTTTTCTTCTCAGGTGGCACGGGCCACAGTCTCTGCACCACCTCTCGATGGCTCCTCTCATGCTTACCCAGTAGATCCGTTCACGCAACAAGAACTCCAGCTTCTTCCATCCGAAATGCCCTGCTCCGTTGTGGTATGCCTCCAGAACCATAGCCGCGTCTCGTCTTGGGACCACTACCTGCCAGGTCAACTCATGTGTTCGAGAGTTAACCATTCTCCGGCACAGCTTCTCCCTGTAGAGGAACAGCTTACTTTTCTCCTTCCACAGTTGATTGGTCTCCTCCGGAGCATCTGGGTCAAGACGAGCATCGGCCTGGGTCAGCATTTCCTTCACCAAATGGACTGCGGGATCACTGTCTTGCGTCTCTGCCCAGTTGTAGTGGGGCAAGGGATTGAACGTCACGGAGCGCCTGTCCTTCACACGGTGGGAATACAGGGTAATCCCATGACGGTGGAACGCAGGGAGCTCAACTTCTTCTGGATCTTCCCCTACGTCCGGTAAGTTCGGCATTCTAGACAGGGCATCCGCGTTGGCATTTGAGCGTCCTGCCCGGTATTTGATGGTGAATTCAAAGTTGGACAGGCGGGCCATCCATCTCTGTTCCAGGGCACCGAGCCTTGCAGTGTCCAGGTGTGTCAACGGGTTGTTATCCGTGTACACGGTGAATTTGGAGGAGGCAAGGTAATGCTTGAAACGTTCGGTCACTGCCCACACTACTGCCAGGAACTCCAGCTTGAATGAGCTATAATTCTCAGGGTTCCTCTCCGTGGGCCGTAGCTTTCGGCTGGCTTAAGCGATTACCCGTTCTTTCCCTTGCTGGATCTGGGACAGTACGGCTCCTAGCCCGATGTTGCTTGCGTCCGTGTGGAGGATAAAGGGCTGGCTGTAGTCTGGATATGCCAGGATTTCATCCCCCGTGAGGGCCATCTTCAGCTGGCAGAAGGACTCCTCTTCCAGCTTTTCCCACCTAAAGGGCGGCTTCTGGTTTTTGGCTTTCCGCGATTGACCTATCAGGAGGTCCTGCTATGGCTGCCATTTTGGTGAAACCGGGAATGAATCTTCGGTAGTAGCCTACCAACCCGAGGAACTGCCGCACTTCCTTTATGCTGGAGGGTCTTGGCCAGTCCTTAATCACGGTGATCTTATCACGGTCAGGAGCCACTCTGTCAGCACTCACCACGTGTCCCAGGTATTGCACCTTTTGGTTTCAGGAGGTGACACTTGGAGGGTTTCACTTTCAGGCCGTAGTTTGCCAGAGCTTCAAACACTTCTGCCAGGTGTTTCAGGTGGTCCTCGTAGGTCTTGGAATAGACGATGACATCGTCCAGGTACAACAGGACCGTCTCGAAGTTCCGGTGTCCCAGACAGCATTCCATCAACCGTTGGAAGGTTCCTGGTGTGTTGCAGAGCCCGAACGGCATACAGTTAAATTCGCTGAGACCCATCGGGGTGGTGAATGCGGTCTTCTCCCGGTCTGCCTCTGCTACAGAAACCTGCCAGTACCCGCTAGTGAGATCCAAAGTAGAGAAGAAGTTAGCAGATTTTAATGCAGCTAAGGACTCTTCTATCCTTGGTAACGGGTACGCATCTTTGTGTGTGATACGGTTGACCTTCCTGTAGTCTACACACATTCTCATAGTGTTGTCTTTCTTTTTCACTAAGACTAGTGGAGCTGCCCAGGGGCTACAGCTGTCCCTAATTACCCTAGCCTCCTTCATGTCTTTTAGCATCCCCTTGGCGTGTTGGTAGTGTGCAGGGGGTACGGGTCGGTATCTCTCCTTTATGGGAGGATGGTCTCCCGTGGGGATGTGATGTTCTACCCCCGTTACTCGCCCGAAGTCCAGCGGGTGTTTACTAAACACTCTCTCGTACTCTTGAACCACCCGATAGACTCCCTGTTTCTGGTGTGAGGGAGTGGAGTCAGTACCCAAATGCAGTTGCTGACTCCAGTCCTCCATTGGTTTCTTAGAGCCGTTACCTTCCTCTGGTTGAGATGGAGGCAAGGGTTCCACGGCCTGTACAGAATTCTGCTTTATGGTGAACAATTTGGCTAGCGTGGCATACCGGGGCAGGTGTACTTCTCTCTCCCCGATATTTATGATGCGAACGGGCTCCCTCCCATGGCGTACATCGACCACCCCTCGTGCCGTCAAAATGGTGGGCCTACTGTCTGAGTAGACTTGTTCTACCATTGCTTGGTAGTCTCTACCTCTTAGACCAATAGCTGCCCGGCACCAAATCATCATCTCACTTTTTGGGGGCATGGCAATAGGGAACGGGTCACACATTCTCACGCTACCTATCTCACCACCAGATAGTTCCACCTGTTGCCGCTTCATCAGTGCCCGGATCTCTTTTTGGAGCACATGCTGCTGGCCGGAACTGGCGTTCTTGGCAACCTGCTGTAAAATGAGAATCACCTCTGCAAGACAATTTTCAATCACATTAGTTCCCAAGGTTATTCTAGGGTGACTCTCATGACGGTCTATGTCCACTATAATCAGTCCTTGTACCGCCAGTTCGACTTTACCGATCTTAATGGTCACCTCTTTGAATCCCAATTGCGGCACGGGCTGACCATTGCTGGCGATGATACTCAGGTCGTCATCTGGGTAGCGGGTTATGTCCGAGTCATTCCAGTACTGTTTAAAGAGCACGTACGGGATTGTGATCACCTGTGACCCAGTGTCTAGTAGGGCACTCATAGGAATGCCATCCAGTACCACAGGCAAGATTGGACGTCCCCCTATGTATTTATCACGCCAGTTTGATGGGCCTGATGGTCTTATGCCTGGGGGTTGGCCCTCTACCCCAGGTTGTGCCCGTTTAAATGACAGTACCTTGCCACATGTCCGGGTTGATTGCAGCGGCGGCAGATGGGTCGTCCGTCCTCGTTGTATCTGTCGCTGGGTCTTCCTCTGGCCGGTGGGGTCCTCCTCAGTCGGCGCCACGGGACGTCCTCCAGTCCGGATGCCAGCTGGATCTTTCCTGGAGAAGAGACCTGTAAAGACTGCACAGTTCTGGTTAGCGCGGCAACGCTCTTAGTCAGCTCTTGGACCTGATGGTGCAGGTCTGTAGCCGGGTCACTGTTTAAAGCCTGCGCATCAGCTCCCACAGGCCCTGCAGACAAGGGCGCCGTCTCCTGGTGGTAAGTGATAGCAGGGGGCCTGTGGGTCACAGCGCCACCTGGTGCCGGTTCTCGGAGCACCCGGATGGCTCTGTCCTTGAACTGTGCAAAGTCCAGGTCAGGGTCCTGTAAGGCCATTGCCCGCAACTGGGTTCGGTGGGCATTGCACAGTAGACCCTCAATAAATTGTTCAGTCAACAGCTTATCTTCATTTCCCACGCTGTCAGGGTCTGCCTGCTTAATGGCTCTCAGGGCGTCTTGTAGGTTTAGAGCATAGTCTCTTATACTCTCATGTGCCCGTTGTTTACACCCGTAAAATCTGAGCTTTATTTCGGCTGAGGTGCGGGTATCAGCCGGGCTAGTATTTCCCTGACAGTCCTCTTCCTCCCAGGTGACCAGGACTTTACCTCCCTTTGGGCTGCCCCGATTAATTGGGCCACCAGGATGCTCACTTTTTGCTCTTCTGTGAGGGGGTACACCTGGAAGAGGCTATCCAGTCTTTCTCTAAAGTCATTTAGAGTATGTGACTCCCCTGAGTACTGGGGTAGCCAGGTTGCCCCCGGGATATAAGGCATGGTGAATGGCATGACTGCTGCAGCGGTTGCGCTGGCGGTGGCTGTGGCAGTGGAGCTCCCCTCGGTATCCGGCATCCTCCTCCCCCCTAGTGGACCGTGGCCTACCTTGCGATGCTCTTCTTCCGTAGGCCGCGGCTCCGCAGTCGATCGTCGGGGTTGAGGACCTGGCGTCGCGCTCCGATGACGTCAGCGTCGCTCTTCCTCCCTTCCAGGACCTTGCGCAGCGTCAGAGCGTGGGGCGGAGCTTCGGATCTCGCGCGCTTTCGGCGTCCACGCCCCTCTTCTTCCCGTGCGGCTTCCCGAAGATGGCGTCCGAAGGCGGGAAGCAGCTGCGGATGGCGGGAAGAAGGCAGAAGACAGCGGGAAACGATCCAAGATGGCTTCTGATGGCGGGAAACGACTCCGGACGGCGGGAAACTTCACCACAGGTAAGTATAAAAGTCTCTTTTTCAGGCACGCAGTACCCGGTGGTTGCGGGCACGAAATCCTGCCGACTACGCCAAAGTTGACGCGCCCCCTGGGCCTGTGTTGTGCAGGGGAACCCGGAACCGGGCCTATTGTAGAATGCTGGGGGTTGTAGTCTCCGTGTGGCGGTGACCCGGTCCGTGCCCAGGGTGGTCAAACCAGTGGCAGTCTTAATGTATAGCAAATGTCCGACTACGCCACCCGTGGATTGCGGTCAGTGAGGACCGCCGCTGCGCTGCCGACCGCTGAGGCTGATGTTGTTTGCGCAGCCGAGTATGGGATAACTCCCCACGGGAGAGGTATTGCCTCAGGGCAGCTAATGTGAGAGATGATGGGAGTGATGATGTGAGGGTCCCAGTGCTAATGGTGCTGGTGCGGCAAGGAATCACAGAGACGTGAGGTGCAGTTCAGGGTCTTTACTGATGGTACAAGGCAGACCCTCCCGGGAGTACTGGCTAGTATAAGGGGCCTGGTCAGTCTGCGAGCAAGCAGGAGTTCCCCTGGCCAGGTGGAGTTGTAGGCCTCCCCGTTTATCTGCACTCTTCCTGGCTACCTTGATGTCAGCGGTTACAAGTAGCCCACGTCCCTGAGTATACCGTATGGTGCTCACCCGTATGGCTGGTGACTTGGGGCCTTCTGTTAGCCTCCGCTCCTGGATGGCGGCGCTGGTCCCTTCTTTGTGACTGAGCCTCCGGGCTTCTATGGCCAGAGGACCTGGAATCCCCTGCCGGTTGGTTTCTGCTGCTGGGTATATATCAGTCCCCACAGCCTCGGACTCCTGTGTCCGGTTTTAGTAACTTCAGCCAGGGCGAGCTATATCTCTGCTCACAGCCCCTGGCCTTCAGCTGCTGCTCCTACAGAGCTCCTGTTCTCACTTTCCCTCTCCAGGCTCTGACTGCTCTGCTTGTTCTGCAGGCTCTATCTCTAGCTTCACTCACTAATCCCGCACCAGACCCAGTTTATAAGGGCAGATTCCTCCCCTCCCAGGTCTGGGCGGACCGTGTTGCATGCTTAGGGCTCCTGGCCAGAGAAACCTCCCACTTGCTCTCAGACATAATATCTCTATTACTGTGGTAACCAGACCCCTGGGGTGCCACATCACCACTAGCACCTAAGAAACACAGTGAAGCCTGGTAAGTGTCCGGACGGAGGAGATAGCCATTGATGAGAAGCATTATTTTTTAGGATCATAGCCATGACTGTTATAGCATTTGCATAAGTCGCCCTTGTGCCATGTTGTTCTCCTTTTTTCAAGCAATGTCTGTAATCACAGCAAAACTATTGCAGTCTTCACAACACAGCCCGGCTCTGCTACGATTATGGAAATCATGTCCAAGAGCAATAAAGAAAAATATTCACAAGTGTTTTTAAGAAATTGCGACTGGTTTTTTTTTGCTTGGATTATTTATTTATTTTTTTATGTTTGCATTATTTTGCATTATTTTGTCTTTTTGCTTCTTTTGTTGCATCTGTGCATTTTTACGTTTTTTCTTTTGTTGCTAATCACAGCATGTTCTAAGTTTCGTGATTTACTTATTTTTTTTTCTTTCTTTACTTTTTCTATAAATTTTACCATTAGAAAATGCACCTAAATAATCATACACCTGTCTGTATGTGTCAGAGTTGTCTTGGGGTCTCATCTGTTTATTTAGTAGGGTAAAGAGGGAGGAGGTGAGTAAGGACATAAGTGTGAAGTGCTGGGTCCTGATTGCTTGTATATCCTGCACTGCTTCTAGCACTTCTATTGCTCTCCTCTGAAGACATGTCCCTCTTGTGTGCAGCTGGCCGAAGCCCTGGACCTCTTCCAGGAACAGATGCTGAAAGAGGAGCGGCTGCAGCCGGAGGAAAGTAACTACACTGTTCTCATCGGAGGCTGCGGAAGAGTTGGATATATCCTATATATAACGTATTGACGGCTCTGTCTGACAGTCTAATATGTATGGGGTCCCGGACAATTTTTTGGGGGAGTTAATGATCCAGCATAACTGATCATTTAATTTGGCTGATCATTATGTTCTGGAGATAAGGTGCCAGTAGACATGTCTGGTGGTGACTCTCATAGAGAACACAGGAGTGTATGGGAGAGATGGCTGCCAGACAACTGTTAAGCGCGGGCCGTCTTTCATCCAAGAGCCATCTAATGTGTGTGGCGGGCTTTATAAGGTTGATCTGTGACCCCTTGATAATGAGCCATGATAAAGCAGCATTGGGTAAGCTCCAAGGAGTGGCCAGTAAAGTCCTTCTGCCTGTGTTCACATGGATGGGATTAGCCGGGGTCCATGCCGTGGTGGCTGTGCTCATCAGGCCCTGGACACATTAGTCAGATCTGTACAGCATGTTGCAGCTTATTCTGAAATATTTATAACAAAGCCCAGATAATGGTCACATTAACTGTGACATGTTTGTAGCTTTTTAATGATTTAATACTAAAATGATCTTATTTACTCTGTGAAACAACCTTTAAAGGGACTTTCTTGTTTCACAAAACCGCTGTTCCTGG
Organism: Phyllobates terribilis; assembly: GCF_046119375.1. Lineage (NCBI taxonomy): Eukaryota > Metazoa > Chordata > Amphibia > Anura > Dendrobatidae > Phyllobates > Phyllobates terribilis. The sequence continues at coordinate 158,077 of NW_027363159.1, read as the reverse complement.
CTGCAGTTTGTTTAAAGAAATTACAAAAACCGTCTGTTCTCTATTCATCCTCCCCAGGTCCAGCGCAAAGTTTCTCCTGCTGCTCCCGCTGTCTGTTATTGTCTGCAGCGCTGACAACACATCTACAGCTCTGCAGCCTGTAGCTACGCTCAGCGGCTCGTGCCGTTAACTCGGGCCGACCTTCAGAGCTCACTGACTGACTGCAGTGCTTTCACCGTCACGTCAGCGCTGCAGACAATGACTGACACCAAAGCATTATTATTATTACTATTTATTATTATAGCGCCATTTATTCCATGGAGCTTAACATGTGAAAAAGGGGATATACATAACAAACAACAAGTACAATAATCCTGAACAAAAACGCAACGGCAAACTGTTACAGAAGGAGAGAGGGCCTCCCCGCGAGGGCTCACAGTCTACCAGGGATAGGTGAGGGTACAGCAGGTGAGGGTAGAGCTAGTCATGCAGCGGTGTGGTGGAGCGGTGGTTACTGCAGGTTGTAGGCTTGTCGGAAGATGTGGGTCTTCAGGTTCCTTTTGATGGTTTCCACGGTAGGCGAGAGTCTGACATGTTGGGGTAGAGAGTTCCAGAGTAGGGGGGAAGCACAGGAGAAATCTTGTATGCAATTGTGGGCAGAGGAGATAAGAGGGGAGTAGAGAAGGAGATCTTGTGAGGATCGGAGGCTGCGTGCAGGTAAGTACTGGGAGACTAGGTCAGAGATGTATGAAGGTTTATAAAAAAAAAATTCAATAAAAAACATTGAAACACAGATATATGGGGGAGACAGGTTGTGAATGGCTTTGTATGCCATGGTTAGGGTTTTGAACTGGAGTCTCTGGGTACATGGGAGCCAGTGCAGGGATTGACAGAGAGGAGAGGCCGGGGAACAGCGGGGGGACAGGTGGATTAGTCAGGTAGCCGAGTTTAGGATAGATTGGAGGGGTGCAAGAGTGTTGGAAGGGAGGCCACAGAGCAGGAGGTTGCAGTAGTCGAGGCGGGAGATGATGAGGGCGTGCACTAGTGTTTTTGCAGATTCGTGGTTGAGGAATGTGCGGATCCGGGAGATGTTTTTGAGTTGACGTTGGCAGGAAGTGGAAAGGGCTTGGATATGTGGCTTGAAGCACGGTTTGTTTCTTAAAAAAAAAAAATGCTGTGTTGGAATAGGGGTTGTCTGAAATAGGATAACCCCCTTAAAGTGAATCTGTCACCAGGTTTTTGTTATCTAATCTGACAGCAACATAATGTATGGGCAGAGACCCTGATTCCAGCGATGTGTCATTTACTGGGCTGCTTGCTGTAGTTTTTATAAAATCACAGTTTTATCAGCAGGAGATTATCACTAGAGGACTAGTAAGCCTGCTGCTAGGTAGTCCTCGGTATTCATGTGCTCTGTATAACCCCATCCCCACCACTGACTGGAGGAAAGCTGCCGATCAGTGGTGTGGGTGGGGGTTATACAAAGCTCAGCATTCAGAGAACTACTAGAGCTGCAGCAGATAAAACACTGATTTTATCAAAATAGCAGTAAGCAGCAAAAAGCGTGAGATATCACTGTAATCAGGGTCTCACCCCTTATATCATGCTGCTCTCAGATGGGGCATCTAAAACCGGGTGGCAGATTCCCTTATGATTTAACAGCACTTTCAGATGACTTTTTAGAATAAGGAGAACTATATAAGGAATAATTGCCACTCATTATACACTCCTGAGTGTACATGAATGTATGGGGAGTGTACATTATATGATGGGTCTCCTGCAGTTTTTCTCTACATTATAAGCCTCAGCATTTACCTTTTCTGTGCTCTGCTTTTCCTCCCTCCAGCTCCCTCTTCCATAGGTTTATAGGGGCATCGCAGACATTTTTGTTGAAATGAACCTGTCGCGTTCCTCCCGGTAGCGTTCGACTTCCAGTCACCGGGGCGGCACTGCTCTGTGTATAGAAAGTGGCGCCTGTAACTGCGACCCCTGTAGTGACTGACGGCAGCTCAGCATTAGGGCCGGCTGTCAATCAGGGCTGAGGGCACGGTGACAGCCGTCACTCTCTATACACAGAGAGGTGACTGAACCAGTGCCGCCCCCATGACTGATACCCAAACACTACCAGGTACAATAAAGTTAATTTCCTCCTGGCAGAGGGAGTCTAAATGCCGGCACCGGGCAGGTTCAGAATGCTATTAACCTGCAGAGTAACCCCATATCTACAGGTTGATAGCGTTTTTTCACGTGACAGGTTCCCTTCCCTTCTCCCACAGATTTAGCAGATATTGAGAGTGAATGATTAGTGCAGGAGACCAAAAAATGTCTTTTAAGTGACAAAAGAAGAAGGTTTATCTGATAATGTATATTACAAAGTGTCTTATCTTTACTTGCACTATTGATCAATGAAATCAGGTTAGGCTGGAGCAGGAGCACAGTGATAGGACAATCAGAGGGAGACACGGGCAGATCGTGCTGCAGCTTATTCTAGTAAGGAGTTTATCTCACTTCAGTGCTGAGCACTTCTACACAACCATATCACTGCCACTGCTTCTGAACATGTGCTGAATGGAAAGCGGGAATCCCTCCCGCCTGTGTGCGATGTGTACGTGAGCAGTCAGTGCAGCATTCTCTACCCACTAGCTGAGAGATAACTGAAGCTTAGCGCTAGAGCCTGCAGAGGGGAGAACTGGTGACAATTGCAGGACACACAGGGGCCAGAATAGAATATACACATAGCAGTAGCCATCTGACATGACTGTTATGCCCTCAATATAACATTCATTGTGTACGCTGTCCATCAGTGTACAAGCTGTGGGGATCTGGCCGAGGCCGGCAGTACGAGGCGCACACACTTATATGGATCTTGCTGTGAAGGGGCGTCAGCGCCCCAGTGAGCACCATGGACCATTTGTTCTGTTAATCGGGAGGACTAATAACGTAATACAGTAAATTACCTTTACATTATCTGATAATGCCCTGTATATTATGTACTTACATTATTATTGCTATTATTACATACAGTTTTTACAGTACAGACTCATTTCTTGTTACATCATTTAGATGAAAAAGCGAGGTCTGGTTCCCACAGATGCCACATATACTGCCCTGTTCAACGCCTGCGCGGAGTCGCCATGGAAAGACTCGGGTCTGCAGCACGCACTGAAGCTGCGGAAAGAATTGATGGACAAGAACATTGCGCTTAATCCCATCACTTACCGGAGCTCGCTGAAGGTCTGCACGCTGAGCTCAGGACTGCAAGGGAGCTGTGAGCTATTTAAGGTAAGTCAAGGTCACAGTCCTGGTCACCCACAATGGAGTCCTTATAAGATGCCCGTATCGTAGATTAACCGGGAGGGAACAGCATCATTGTAATCATTCCACGGGGAATCACCAGTGCACCATGTCTGGCCGGGGACTTAGCAGCCATCAGATGGCACCACCAGAGTTCAGTTCTTCTGTGGGGACCAGGGGGTCACTTACTAAATTCGAGAAAGGTGGACAGCTTTGAACTATCTGCTACTGCGACGCCCTCCCTGAGCGGTGGGGTTACTCAGTACCAGACAATATATGGTGGGGGTATGGGAGTGTCGTCGTGGCCGCGACTCGGTCCGTGCCCAGGGCTGTCACATAAAAAGAATGGGCTATTGGATGAGTGGATGTTCGACTACGCCACCTGTGGTTTCTGGTGATGGCCACCAGCGCTGCAGCAGTCCTCTGAGGCTGATGTTCTGACAGCTTGGTTGGTACTACTCCCCACAGGTGGAGTAGGCCTCAGGGCGGTATGGAGGATCTGGGGAGTTGTGGTGGGTGCAGTGCCGCGCAGGAATGAGCAAACGGAGGCAGTATGTGAAGTCATCCAAGATTTACTCACTTTGATGAAGTAGCAGCTGCAAAGCTTCTCTCTGCTTCTCGTGGCGCGCTGCGGCCACCAGGAAGGGGTTCAGCACTTCCTAGGTAGATCAGGAGCACCTGTCAAGACCTCCCTGGGGTTTTCCTCTCTTTCCTAGATTCTCCCACTGAGTCCTCTCCTGACGGTATGTGATGTGAACGTGGAGTAAGGCCGGGTCCCACTAGATATACACAGGTTGAGAGATACAGGTGGCGACTCCGCTCCGTCCGTATCCCCCTGGGATCCACTAAGCCTCCAGGCTTTTCTAACGATGACGTGAAGTACACTGTCAGATATCAGGGGCCGGTCCCCTCTTGCGGCAGGAGTCCCTCTTGCTAGGCCAGAGTGAAGAATACAGGTGGCGACTCCGCTCCGTCCGTACCCTCCTGGGATCCTTTCGCCTGTGGAGCCTATCTCCTCTGCTCCCCTCCTGGGCCTTCTTGATTGGACTCTGACCGGGGACAGAGCTAGCTATAACTCAACTCTGCCCCAACCCCCCGTCTCGAGGCCTGAGACCCGGAACCGTGACCCCTGAGCCGGCCACAGCTTTGTGCTGACTGACCTTCCCAAGGAACCACGACAAAAGACCAGGTTATAAAGATGGCCACTGTATATATATATGATGCTTAAGGTGCTAAAGTAAAGTGCTTCCTCCACCCTCACCCACTACATGGTTCCCCCTATCTTTGGTTCCCCCCATCTCCTCTATCCCGGGCCGGGGAAGCACCCTGGTGCATTTAGGCCCCCTACAGGACAGAAGTGGTGTAGTGTTGAGTGTGAAGTAGGGTCTTGTGTGATGCTCCATCCTTACCTGAGAGAGGAGATACCACACCTCTTTCTGAGGTGCAGTACCCCTGTGGCGACTGAACCCTCAGGGGCGCCACATTCTCCCCTGGTGAAACACAGCATGTCCGCGGGCTGCAATAGAGCAAAAGATTGGTACAGACATTCAAACTTTTTAAATGCTTTTTAAACAAATAACTATCTTCCCTTTATGGGAGGCTCAAATACTTTTAACGTTGCAGGTTATATAGATATAGTATAAACATATAAAACATTAGGAAGACATTATAGATATAGAATACTTGTACAAAAGTGTCAGTTCAGCAGCATGAGGGACCTGCCCAAAACCCTCAACGTAGGCCCTGGGGGGGTGGCTGCAGGGCATGGAGATCCTGAGTTGGACCTCCAGGAGAGCCACTCCAGACAGGTTTTACTTCTGAGGTCAGAGGTAGAAATGGCTTTGTATAAAACCAATAGTGATCACCTAAACAGGTGCAAACCATCCACAATCCAGTCTGTAGACTGCTCATCATCCGCAGGCACAATGTCATCCTAAATAAACCGGGTGCAAACAAAGCATAAAGAGAAAGGATTACCAGCTTCATGAATAGTTCAAAAATTAGGTTACTTTATTGTGAAAAAAGCTCTTTAAAAACAGATTCCATAGTCACATAGTGTAGCCAGGGCAACGCGTTTCGAACGCTAAAGATGCGTTCTTTGTCAAGACTGGCTTGCAAATGGCATACCCATGGTATATAAACCATTGTTCACCAATCACATACAAAATGGAAGTCACATGATGCATATATTAGCATACAGAAATATAAAACCGATTTCCAAAGTATATGCATAGTAAAAACAATCACATGACAAAGAAGAAATCACATATGCATAGAAAAGTTACTCGCTGTAATGGAACAGCAGTTCCCTCCGTAAATTTAGTCCATTTGGTTGGCAAGTGTTCAGATGATACATCCAAAATGCTTCTCGATCAAGTAGGCGTCTCCTATTATCCCTGCCTCGAGGATCAAAGGTAAGTTTTTCAATGCCAAAGACCTGAAATGAGGATGTCTCTCTATTATGCCGCTCAATAAAATGTCTGGAGGCGCAAGAAATGTTCTGATTAGTGACATTAAAAATATCAGAAAGATGTTCTGCCACTCGCTGTTTTAGTTTTCTTATGGTGCATCCCACATATAACAGATCACAACTGGCACATCTTATGATGTAAACCACAGAATTACTGTTGCAATTCAGACAGCTTTTTATATTGTGTGTTTCACTAGAATCAGCATTAGGAAGTTTTTAGTGATTTTTACATAGCGACAAATGCCGCATCTGGTGTAACCACACTTGTAAAACCCTTTACAATTAAGCAGGTATGCCGTTTTTGTAGATTATTTGGGCGACTAGATGCCAATAGCCCCCCTATTGTTTGCGCTTTTTTTGCCACCACCAAAACTCCAGAATCAAGAATTTTAGATAATACAGTATCCTCATATAAAATAGGAAGATGTTTCAGTATTATATTTTTGATCAGTTGAAATTGTGAACTATATCTAAAGGAAATAACATTTCGATTTTTATGTGCTGTAATATCATTGCGATTAATCCTTGTCCTAGACAGATCAATCAGATCCAGTCTATTTTTACTGTCCACAATTTTTTCTGCTCTCTTTAGAGACCAATCCGGATAACCCCTAGATTTCAATGTATTTTTACACCTGATGAATTCTTCATCCAATTTGTTGGCATTGTTACAATTACGTTTGATTCTTGTCAGTTCCCCCACAGGTATAGCTTTTATAGTATGGCGCGGATGTCCGCTTTTGGCATGTAGAATGGTATTCCCAGATATGGGTTGGAAAATGTGGAAGTAGTGATGGAACCGTCAAGAATCTCCAATTTTAGATCAAGAAATGATATACACTTAGAATCAGAGGTGTAAGTGAAAGATTAAATTCATTGTTATTTAAATACTTGATGAATTCCGGTATGGCAGACACATCCCCACGCCAGATAAAGATCAAATCATCTATGTATCTGCCATACCAGAAAACATCACGGGCCCATGGATTAGCGAAAGTGTACAGTGCAACATATTCCCAATGGGACATTACCATATTTGCTAGCGATGGAGAATAGCTAGATCCCATGGATACTCCTCTACATTGGAGATAAAATTCCTGATTGTACATAAAAAAATTATTAGTGGCCCTGCTCCAGCCGCGGCTCAACGTCCCGCCGGTTGACAAAGACGTCCCGGTGGAACTGTGGGCTGCGAATGAAGCCCCATCCGGCCTCCTGGTGGAAGCGCACAATAAGGCCTTCTTCCCGGGGGCTTGAACGGGCGGCCTCTGCCTGGCGGGCCTGCGACTTTGCGGCCTTGGCGCGCACCTCCAGGTGCTCGCAGCGGATCTCCCTCTGTCGATGCTCCTTCTCGAGCTGGAGAAGCTCCCTGCGGCAGAACTCCTCCCGCCTCCGCGTTTCAGACCGGGTCTCCCGAGGGAAGCCCATCAGGTCACCCTCCTGGTTGTCCCAGGCAAACTCTTCTGCCGCCGGGCAGGCGACCGGAGGCGCGGGCAGCGGCGACAGGAGGGGTTGCTGCGGGCCCTCTGCTGGTGCGGACCAGTCCGGGTTGGGGCAGGTGGACACCCCAGAAAGTGCAGGGATCTCTGGACCGGGAGTCGTGTGGCATATCAGGCCTCCAGTGATGGCGGTGGCTTGGGTCTCAGCCGTCAGAGCCAAGAGTTGCTCCCAAATGATGGCACCCGGGGAAAGGGGTGCCGGCAGGAGATCGAGGAGGGCTTTGGTGCGCCCCGCGCCCGGCATAGGGGTTTCCGCCTTACCCGTTCTTGGGCTGCACAAGGCCTCCGGGGCTTCCTCCCCCTGGGCCAAGGCCTTTGTAGACAGGCATGACAAGCTCTGGCGGCAGGCCTGGATCTTTTGCAGCACCTCCTCTCTCCACTCCGCAGCGGCCAGTCGCTTGGCCTCTTCGACCCTCCGGGTCAGGTCCTGGATTTCACCGCGGAGGAACTCGGCCTCCTCCTGGGTCAGGTACATTCCCTCCATACCGAGGGAGGTGGCAGCTGGTGGGCCAGCGTCGGAGGACATCTCCTTGGCTGCGTCCATCTCTGCTGCAAGGTGCGGCCTTTTTTGCCTCCTCCTTTTTGGGAGGCTCCCGGGCGGCTGGCTGACGGGCACTCCTTGGGAAGTCCCATCCGTTTTGACGGACACAACTATGTGGACAGTCTCTAATGCAAGGAGCGGTCTTAGCTCTTCGCACCATTGGGAAACCTGGCCCACGATAGGAGGTCTTAAGTTGCTGTTGTTTTGGCACCTAATGGTGTCCATTCTTCTTGGGCGGGCACCACATTGAGTGTGTAACGACAGTCTTTTGTGAAAGGCGCACAGTACCCGGCGGCAATGGGATTATCTTCTTCCGTTGCTGCGGGCACGCGATCCTGCCGACTACGCCACGTTGCGACACCCTCCTTGAGCGGTGGGGTTACTCGGTGCTGGGTCAATATATGGTGGGGGTATGTGGGTGTCGTCGTGGCCGCGACCCAGTCCGTGCCCAGGGCTGTCACATAAAAAGAATGGGCTATTGGATGAGTGGATGTTCGACTACGCCACCTGTGGTTTCTGGTGATGGCCACCAGCGCTGCAGCAGTCCTCTGAGGCTGATGTTCTGGCAGCTTGTTTGGTACTACTCCCCACAGGCGGAGTAAGCCTCAGGGCAGTATGGAGGATCTGGGGAGTTGTGGTGGGTGCAGTGCCGCGCAGGAATGAGCAAACGGAGGCAGTATGTGAAGTCATCCAAGATTTACTCACTTTGATGAAGTAGCAGCTGCGAAGCTTCTCTCTGCTTCTCGCGGCGCGCTGCGTCCACCAGGAAGGGGGTTCAGCTCTTCCTAGGTAGATCAGGAGCACCTGTCAAGACCCCGCTGGGGTGTTCCTCTCTTTCCTAGATTCTCCCACTCAGTCCTCTCCTGACGGTATGTGATGTGAACGTGGAGTAAGGCCGGGTCCCACTGGATATACACAGGTTGAGAGATACAGGTGGCGACTCCGCTGCGTCCGTGTCCCCCTGGGATCCACTAAGCCTCCGGGCTTTTCTAACGATGACGTGAAGTACACTGTCAGATATCGGGGGCCGGTCCCCTCTTGCGGCAGGAGTCCCTCAGGCTAGGCCAGAGTGAAGAATACAGGTGGCGACTCCGCTCCGTCCGTACCCTCCTGGGATCCTTTAGTCTGTGGAGCCTATCTCCTCTGCTCCCCTCCTGGGCCTTCTTGATTGGACTCTGACCGGGGACAGAGCTAGCTATAACTCAACTCTGCCCCAACCCCCCGTCTCGAGGCCTGAGACCGGGAACCGTGACCCCTGAGCCGGCCGCAGCTTTGTGCTGACTGACTTTCCCAAGGAACCACGGCAAAAGACTAGGTTATAAAGATGGCCACTGTATATATATGATGCTAAAGTAAAGTGCTTCCTCCACCCTCACCCACCACATGGTTCCCACTATCTTTGGTTCCCCCCCATCTCCTCTATCGCGGGCCGGGGCAGCACCCTGGTGCATTTAGGCCCCCTACAGGACAGGAGTGGTGTAGTGTTGAGTGTGAAGTAGGGTCTTGTGTGATACTCCATCCTTACCTGAGAGAGGAGATACCACACCTCTTTCTGAGGTGCAGTACCCCTGTGGCGACTGAACCCTCAGGGGCGCCACACTACCAACACATCCACTGTCAGCTTAAGAGATAGAAAGATGGTGCTGGGGTGTAAATTTTCAGCTAGTTAGTATGTCACCTGTTAGGGGGGCACAGGGACCCCACCAGGGGCGTTCTGGCCCAACGGAGGATCAGGAAATCCACCGGTGGGCCCTGGGTCCCATTGGCCACGCCCCCAAGCCCCGCCCCCTACCCCCCTGGGCCCTGTACAGAGAACAGAGGGCCCCCCTGGTTCGCTAATCATATTGGCAGCACTGTATGGGCCCTTTCAGGTATATATTATTGAAGGCAGCAGAATGTATAGGCTCCTGTCAGGTATATATTATTGAAGGCAGCAGAATGTATGGGCTCCTGACAGGTATATATTATTGGAGGCAGGAGAATGTATGGGCTCCTGTCAGGTATATATTATTGAAGGCAGCAGAATGTATGGGCTCCTGTCAGGTATATATTATTGAAGGCAGCAGAATGTATGGGCTCCTGACAGGTATATATTATTTTAGCCAGCAGAATCTATGGGCTCCTGTCAGGTATATATTATTGGAGGCAGCAGAATCTATGGTCTCCTGTCAGGTATATATTATTGGAGGCAGCAGAATGTATGGGCTCCTGTCAGGTATATATTATTGGAGGCAGGAGAATGTATGGGCTCCTGTCAGGTATATATTATTGAAGGCAGCAGAATCTATGGGCTCCTGTCAGGTATATAGTATTGGAGGCAGGAGAATGTATGGGCTCCTGTCAGGTATATATTATTGGAGGCAGCAGAATCTATGGGCTCCTGTCAGGTATATAGTATTGGAGGCAGGAGAATGTATGGGCTCCTGTCAGGTATATATTATTGGAGGCAGGAGAATGTATGGGCTCCTGTCAGGTATATATTATTGGAGGCAGGAGAATGTATGGGCTCCTGTCAGGTATATATTATTGGAGGCAGCAGAATGTATGGGCTCCTGTCAGGTATATATTATTGGAGGCAGCAGAATGTATGGGCTCCTGTCAGGTATATATTATTGGAGGCAGCAGAATGTATGGGCTCCTGTCAGGTATATATTATTGGAGGCAGGAGAATGTATGGGCTCCTGTCAGGTATATATTATTGGAGGCAGGAGAATGTATGGGCTCCTGTCAGGTATATATTATTGGAGGCAGCAGAATGTATGGGCTCCTGTCAGGTATATATTATTGGAGGCAGCAGAATCTATGGGCTCCTGTCAGGTATATATTATTGGAGGCAGGAGAATGTATGGGCTCCTGTCAGGTATATATTATTGGAGGCAGGAGAATGTATGGGCTCCTGTCAGGTATATATTATTGGAGGCAGGAGAATGTATGGGCTCCTGTCAGGTATATATTATTGGAGGCAGCAGAATCTATGGTCTCCTGTCAGGTATATATTATTGGAGGCAGGAGAATGTATGGGCTCCTGTCAGGTATATATTATTGGAGGCAGGAGAATGTATGGGCTCCTGTCAGGTATATATTATTGGAGGCAGCAGAATGTATGGGCTCCTGTCAGGTTTATATTATTGGAGGCTGCAGAATCTATGGGCTCCTGTCAGGTATATATTATTGGAGGCAGGAGAATGTATGGGCTCCTGTCAGGTATATATTATTGGAGGCTGCAGAATGTATGGGCTCCTGTCAGGTATATATTATTGGAGGCAGGAGAATGTATGGGCTCCTGTCAGGTATATATTATTGGAGGCAGGAGAATGTATGGGCTCCTGTCAGGTATATATTATTGGAGGCAGGAGAATGTATGGGCTCCTGTCAGGTATATATTATTGGAGGCAGGAGAATGTATGGGCTCCTGTCAGGTATATATTATTGGAGGCAGGAGAATGTATGGGCTCCTGTCAGGTATATATTATTGGAGGCTGCAGAATGTATGGGCTCCTGTCAGGTATATATTATTGGAGGCTGCAGAATGTATGGGCTCTTGTCAGGTATATATTATTGGAGGCAGGAGAATGTATGGGCTCCTGTCAGGTATATATTATTGGAGGCAGGAGAATGTATGGGCTCCTGTCAGGTATATATTATTGGAGGCAGGAGAATGTATGGGCTCCTGTCAGGTATATATTATTGGAGGCAGGAGAATCTATGGGCTCCTGTCAGGTATATATTATTGGAGGCAGGAGAATCTATGGGCTCCTGTCAGGTATATATTATTGGAGGCAGGAGAATGTATGGGCTCCTGTCAGGTATATATTATTGGAGGCAGCAGAATGTATGGGCTCCTGACAGGTATATATTATTGGAGGCAGGAGAATGTATGGGCTCCTGACAGGTATATATTATTGGAGGCAGGAGAATGTATGGGCTCCTGACAGGTATATATTATTGGAGGCAGCAGAATGTATGGGCTCCTGTCAGGTATATATTATTGGAGGCAGCAGAATGTATGGGCTCCTGACAGGTATATATTATTGGAGGCAGGAGAATGTATGGGCTCCTGTCAGGTATATATTATTGGAGGCAGGAGAATGTATGGGCTCCTGTCAGGTATATATTATTGGAGGCAGGAGAATGTATGGGCTCCTGTCAGGTATATATTATTGGAGGCAGGAGAATCTATGGGCTCCTGTCAGGTATATATTATTGGAGGCAGGAGAATGTATGGGCTCCTGTCAGGTATATATTATTGGAGGCAGGAGAATGTATGGGCTCCTGACAGGTATATATTATTGGAGGCAGGAGAATGTATGGGCTCCTGTCAGGTATATATTATTGGAGGCAGGAGAATGTATGGGCTCCTGACAGGTATATATTATTGGAGGCAGCAGAATGTATTGGCTCCTGTCAGGTATATATTATTGGAGCCAGCAGAATCTATGGGCTCCTGTCAGGTATATATTATTGGAGGCAGGAGAATGTATGGGCTCCTGTCAGGTATATATTATTGGAGGCAGCAGAATGTATGGGCTCCTGTCAGGTATATATTATTGGAGCCAGCAGAATCTATGGGCTCCTGTCAGGTATATATTATTGGAGGCAGGAGAATGTATTGGCTCCTGTCAGGTATATATTATTGGAGGCATCAGAATGTATGGGCTCCTGTCAGGTATATATTATTGGAGGCAGCAGAATGTATGGGCTCCTGACAGGTATATATTATTGGAGGCAGCAGAATGTATGGGCTCCTGTCAGGTATATATTATTGGAGGCAGCAGAATGTATGGGCTCCTGACAGGTATATATTATTGGAGGCAGGAGAATGTATGGGCTCCTGTCAGGTATATATTATTGGAGGCAGCAGAATGTATGGGCTCCTGACAGGTATATATTATTGGAGGCAGGAGAATGTATGGGCTCCTGTCAGGTATATATTATTGGAGGCAGGAGAATGTATGGGCTCCAGTCAGGTATATATTATTGGAGGCAGCAGAATGTATGGGCTCCTGTCAGGTATATATTATTGGAGGCAGCAGAATCTATGGGCTCCTGTCAGGTATATATTATTTGAGGCAGCAGAATCTATGGGCTCCTGTCAGGTATATATTATTGGAGGCAAGAGAATGTATGGGCTCCTGTCAGGTATATATTATTGGAGGCAGCAGAATCTATGGGCTCCTGTCAGGTATATGTTATTGGAGGCAGCAGAATGTATGGGCTCCTGCCAGGTATATATTATTGGAGGCAGCAGAATGTATGGGCTCCTGTCAGGTATATATTATTGGAGGCAGCAGAATCTATGGGCTCCTGTCAGGTATATATTATTGGAGGCAGGAGAATGTATGGGCTCCTGTCAGGTATATATTATTGGAGGCAGCAGAATGTATGGGCTCCTGTCAGGTATATATTATTGGAGCCAGCAGAATCTATGGGCTCCTGTCAGGTATATATTATTGGAGGCAGGAGAATGTATGGGCTCCTGACAGGTATATATTATTGGAGGCAGGAGAATGTATGGGCTCCTGTCAGGTATATATTATTGGAGGCAGGAGAATGTATGGGCCCCTGTCAGGTATATATTATTGGAGGCAGCAGAATCTATGGGCCCCTGTCAGGTATATATTATTGGAGCCAGCAGAATCTATGGGCTCCTGTCAGGTATATATTATTGGAGGCAGGAGAATGTATGGGCTCCTGTCAGGTATATATTATTGGAGGCAGGAGAATGTATGGGCTCCTGTCAGGTATATATTATTGGAGGCAGGAGAATGTATGGGCTCCTGTCAGGTATATATTATTGGAGGCAGCAGAATCTATGGGCCCCTGTCAGGTATATATTATTTGATAATCATGCCCATTGCCCAGCTCCCGCCATATGTTGATCGCCAGCCAGATAAAACAAGGCAGCTGGGGGCTGGGATTCGCAGCATGGTAAGGCCCAAGCGTTCTTGGCCCCCCACGCTGAAAATCTCAGCCCGCAGCCACCCCTGAAAGTGGCGCATTCCTCATAGCACCATTTCCAGGTGCTTTACCCGGCTCTTCCAGCGGCCCTGGTGGTGAGTGGCACCCTGGGTAATAATCGGGTTAGTACCAGGCCAGCTTTGTATTATCAGCTGGTACTAAGCCCGAAATTCATGGTGTCACGCCAAATTAGACATAGCCACCATGAATTTCTAGTAAACAGAAAAAAAAGACAGAATTTTTTTTTTTCTATTAAAAATAAAACACATTTAGGGACTCCATTTTTAATAAAAAAAAATCCTCAATCCAACGTAATCCATAGGTCTTCTGTCTTCAGCTCTGCTGCATCTTTGCCATCTGACAAATATGTCTGCTGACAGAGATGAGCCGGCACAGAATGACACCGGAGCAATGTTACTGTGTAGTGCGGCACTAGATTTCTTTTTTTGTCATTTCATGCAGTGTAGAAATCTTGAGAAAAGTGTAGATTGTGCTCTGGAAGTGATCAGTTATAGCAAACTATGTTATTTTCTGCAGAGATAAGTCCTGCATAGAAGATGAGATATATCGGTCTGCGGCAGATAAAGAACTTCACCTAGAGACATCACTGGTGAGTATGTGTGTTACCTATACACACACACTGACACTATATACAGAGCTCCTGTGTGTAATGTCACTGGTCATCACTGTATTACCTATACATACACACTGACACTATATACAGAGCTCCTGTGTGTAATGTCACTGGTGATCACTGTATTACCTATACACACACACTGACACTATATACAGAGCTCCTGTGTGTAATGTCACTGGTGATCTCTGTACAACCTATACACACACACTGACACTATACACGGAGCTCCTGTGAGTAATGTCACTGGTGATCACTGTATTACCTGTACACACACACACTGACACTATATACAGAGTTCCTGTGTGTAATGTCACTGGTGATCACTGTATTACCTATACACACACACTGACACTATATACAGAGCTCCAATGTGTAATGTCACTGGTGATCTCTGTACATCCTATACACATACACTGACACTATACACGGAGCTCCCGTGTGTAATGTCACTGGTGATCACTGTATTACCTATACACACACACTGACACTATATACAGAGCTCCTGTGTGTAATGTCACTGGTGATCACTGTATTACCTATACACACACACTGACACTATATACAGAGGTCCTGTGTGTAATGTCACTGGTGATCACTGTATTACCTATACACACACACTGACACTATATACAGATCTCCTGTGTGTAATGTCACTGGTGATCACTGTATTACCTGTACACACACACTGACACTATATACAGAGCTCCTGTGTGTAATGTCACTGGTGATTGCTGTATTACCTATACACACATACTGACACTATATACAGAGCTCCTGTGTGTAATGTCACTGGTGATCACTGTATTACCTCTACACTGACCCTGTACACAGGAGTCCTGTGCATAATGTCACTGATAATCTCTACATTATCTGTACACTGACACTATATACAGAGCTTTTTTACATTTTCATTATCAGTCACTATCTGGTGCCATTATGTGCCATGGTCATGGCGTGGCGGAATTTGTCCCTTGTATGTGGTATTATTCGGACAGTCACTATGTGGTGGTAATATGTCGTCTTCTCATGGTGTGGCAGTATATATACCTTGTACTTGGTAGTATTTCATCACTATGTGGTGGTATGTGTTCTGGTCATGGTGTGGCGGTATTTCTCTCTTCTATATGGTATTATTAGTCTAGGGATAGTTGTCAGTCATTTGTTTTTTCGGATATTAAGAATGGGAACATTCTTTATTTGCAATACATATTAAATACTTGGATGGTTAACCTCTCCCTGTGTTGTGACTACTACAGAGCAGCAGAGATGCACGTCAGCTCAAGACGCAAAAAATAAGCCGTCACAAAGCCCCAGACCCAAAAAAATGAGAACACTACGGTGCGCAGAACATGGCGTGAAAAGTGTGATTTTTCAAACTTATGAATTTGTTTTCACCACTTAGATACCAGTAAAGGTATACATGTTTGGTATCTACAAACTCGTACTGACCCGAGGCATCACCCTGTCACATCGGTTTTTCCATATAGTGAACATGGTGACTAAAAAACCCAATAAACAAACGTGCAATTGCACTTTTTTTGCAATTTTACTGCACTTGGAATTTTTGTTGCCATTTCCCTGTACACTATATGGTAAAATAAATGATTGCATCTGAAAGTACAACTCGTCCCGCAAAAAAACTGTCTTTCCTGCTGCTACAGACTTTTATATGACTACAATTTACATTCTGCTGCTTATGTAAACATTTTTGCAGTTTACAAGACCCTTCTTACACTTGCTTGCACCCAGGTTTCATGTGAAAGAGTGTTCTCAAAGCTGAAAATTGTAAAAAATCGTCTGAGGGCTTCGATTGGACAGGAGCTTTTAGAGTCCCTCCTTCTGTTGAACATTGAGTGTGACATTTCAAGGAACTTAGACTATGATGACATTATTAATACGTATGCAATGTCATCTTCTGTTCTGAAAAAAAACGTTTGTAACTTTGCTGCTGATTGACTGTTAGTGTGAGTTTATTTGTTGCTTTGGGCCTTTCACTAACAATTGAATGGTATTGTATTATAGAGGAGAGGAAATCGTGCAATACAAACTTCCAAAATGCTTACAGAATTCTTTTACTTTTCCCAGCGGCCAAGTTTGGTGCTGCTACAATGATGCCGGCTGCTGGGATGCCAGATGGATGCAGGTTCAATTTGTGGCACTTATACTTTAAGAGAATGTACCTTGAAAGTATTTATTGTTATTGCTCTGTTATGGCACTTTATCACACACTGGTGTGAATAAGATAACAGTGTTCCTCTTTCGCCAGGAGTGTTTCTTTAGTTTGTTATTTATTCGTTATATTGGTTATTTATTGGTTAATAAAGTTGATTCATTTTGAAAGAGTTTGTGGACTTATGTTATTCCTATATACGGTATCTGCATGGTGCTGGTGGGCCCCAAGATTGATTGTTTCCTGGTGGGCCCCAGGTACTCCAGTCCGGCGCTGGACCCCACTGATCCTGGGCACTGGTGCAGCACTGCGCCCCCTTCACTGTGTTTTTCACTGGCCACCCGGCTGTTCTGGGAACGGCAAAGTGACGCTTTTCCTGAGATTTTGATTTTTGTTAGATTTTTCTTGCAATACTCAAGCAGTGATGTCGCGAGCTGGATAATAACAAGCTAATATGGTCTTCTTGGGTTTATAGGAAATTGCACAAAAATTCCGTGTCGTTGGCCCTGAAACATTCAGCGTCCTGTTTATGGGATGCATAAAGGATGAAGAGCTGGGCTTCCTACAAGCTCTGCAGGTATGGCTTGCTGCACACATCCTGCATCCTATATCCATACAGTGCACACTTATCTGGGAATTATGTCTCACACTTCCGACATGATGAGATGCGCAAAAACATTGAGGAATCATGGAGCAACTGTTCATTTTACTAATACAGATATTTCTTGCTGCAGTATTTCTGCTGAAGTGACGATGGGGCATGCCGGCTGAGGGTGGGACTCTTGGATTCTCTGATGACTCTGTTGGGCTCGGTGCACATTACGTTTGTGGCCATTGTTGGGCGCATACACATAGAAGGTGTGTGGCCCCCTAGTGGCCACTGTCAGGATGGATGATGAGGCATCCGTCCACTATTGGGACCCATTGTAAAGAAATGTATACCGCATTGCAGAGGTCGCTCTACATTTTTTACAGAAGAGTAAAAATCCTCCTCATAGTATTTTTCAGGAGTATTTTTAGCCAGTCTTTGAATATTAGAGAAGAGGCTGCAACCTGTGCTTTGTTCTACCGCTTCACCATCTTTGACGTATATTTACGTCAAAGGTCGTGTCCCTGCCTTTGATGTGATCTTGCACACCGAGCCCACATATTTCCCTGCACATGATGACTGATTTAATCAACCATCATCTGCCTTTAATAGCTGCTGATGTACTGTTGCTCCGCCTGCTGCTATTAACCAATCACTGACAGCGGGATTTAACGCACGTCGGCTGGAAGCGCGTCATACATCCTGCCACGTGATTGTGGGGCACCGATGGGTTGTCATGACAGCTGGGGGTCTGCTGATGACCTCCCATACATGTCATTATGACCCTCCTATGGGCCGGCGTTCATAGAAGATGGTGATTTCTGCTATAGATTGCAGTGTATGTACAGCACAAGCGATCAGACGATCGCCGCTTCAAGTCTCCTAATTAATCTGATCAGTAAACATTGTAATGGGGAAAAAATCAAAATGCCAGAATGACGTTTTTTTGGCTGCCACAGCATTGCAGTAAAGTGCAACATCAAAGTGGTTGCAGGGAGTATCTATATATATAATCGTCTTATCCCATCTGTCTGTCTGTCTGTCTGTCCAGGAAATCCCGCATTGCTCATTGGTCCGCCAGCGGCCAATCAGCGCCGCGGGATTTCTGAAAAAAGATGGCGGCCGTTAGCAGCTCATCTGCGGGACGGAGCTCAGCGGCGATGCAGCCGGGAGATGACCGGCGCGAGGTGCTCATCTCCCGGCCGGTACCAGCAGAAGGACCCCGACCGCCGGACCCATCTGCGGGACGGAGATGCAGCCGGGAAATGAGCGGCGCGAGGCGCTCATCTCCCGGCCGGTATCAGCGGAAGGACCGCCGGCGCCTCTGACCTCCATGCAGAACGGAGGACAGGGGAGCGGCGCTGCGGGTCGGGATACTTCTCCTGCGAGCGCCCGCTATGTCCCGGGTTCTCGCAGCGGAAGTAGCCGCAGAGGCAGCGCCGGTCCTCACCAAGACGATTCGATGATTGGTCGCGGTCTTCGGACCCGACCAATCACTGATCTTAGCGCAAAAGTTAAACATCGCTGTGCTGATTGGTCGCCGACGCTGCCCGCGACCAATCACCGATTTTTAACACAAATGTCTGGACCTCTGTAACACCATGCGGATACTGTGGGGACATCAGCGGCTAGGGTGTGAAGAGAGGACCGGGGAGCGGCGCTGCGGGTCGGGATACTTCTGCTCCGAGCGCCCGCTCATGTCCACCGGTCCTCACTAATACGATTACGCTCCCTGCTCCTCACCAATACGATTTGCGGATTGGTCGCGTGCGGAGAGCGCGACCAATCAGTGATCTTGGCGCTAAAGTTAAACACCGCTCTGCTGATTGGTCGCGGCCGCTGCCCGCGGCCAATCACCAATTTGGGCGCTACATTTAAATAGCCGCCACGACCAATCACCGATCTTACCGCCACTTTTAAACACTGCTGTGCTAATTGGTCGCGGACACCAGCCGCGACCAATCAGCGAGCTTGGCGCAAAATTTAAACAACGCTCTGCTGATTGGTCGCGGACACCATCCGCGACCAATTAGTGAGATTGGCGCCAAATTTAAACAGCGCTCTGCTGATTGATTGCGGTCGCTGGCCGAGATCAATCAGCAGTATTGGCGCAAAATGTAAACAACGCTCTGCTGATTGGTCGCGGACGCCGGACGCGTCCAATCAGCGAGATTGGCCCCAAATTTAAACAACGCTCTGCTGATTGGTCGCGGACTCCAGCTGCGACCAATCAGCGATTTTGCCGCCAAATTTAAACACCGCTCTGCTGATCGGTCGCTGGCCGAGATCAATCAGCAGTATTGGCGCCAAATTTAAACCTCACTCTGCTGATTGGTCGCAACCACTGGCCGCGACCAATCTGCGTTTTTTGTGCCAAATTTAAACAACGCTCTGCTGATTGGTCGCGGTAGCCGGCCGCGACCCATCAGCATTATTGGCGCCAAATTTAAACCCCGCTCTGCTGATTGGTCGCGGCCGCCAGCCTCGAACAATCAGCGAAATTGGCGGCAAATTTAAACAACGCTCTGCTGAATGGTTGAGGCCGCCGACCGCGACCAATCATCGATTTTGGCGCCCAATTTAAACAACACTCTGCTGATTGGTCGCGGCCGTCAGCCGCGATTAATCAGCGATTTTGGCGCCAAATTTAAACCCCGCTCTGCATCTTTCTGCTGTTTGGTCGCGGAAGCCGGCCGCGACCAATCAGCAGTATTCTCGCCAAATTTAAACACCTCTATGCTGATTGGTCGCGGTCGCGACTAATCAACGATTTTGGTGTCAAATTTAAACACGCTCTCCAGTCCTCACTAACATGGCTTGCTGATTGGTCACGGCCGCCGCCCGCGACCGATCAGCGATTTTGGCGCAAAATTCAAACACCGCTCTGCTGATTGGTCGCGGCGGCCAGCCGCGACCAATCAGTGAGATTGGCGCCAAATTTAAACAGCGCTCTGCTGATTGGTCGAGACCGGCGACCGCGACCAATGAGCAGAGCGATGCAGAGCGTTGTTTAAATTTTGCGCCAAAATCGCTGATTGGTCGCGACCGGCGGCCTCGACCAATCAACGATTTTGGCGCCATATTTAAGCAACGCTCTGCTGATTGGTCGAGGACGCCGGCCGAGATCAATCAGCAGAGCGTTGCTTAAATTTGGCGCCAAAATCGTTGATTGGTCGAGGCCGCCGGTCGAGATCAATCAGCAGTATTGGCGCAAAATTTAAACACCGCTTTGCTGATTGGTCGAGGCCGGCAACCGTGACCAATCAGCGATTTTGGTGCAAAATTTAAACACAGCTCTGCTGACTGCGCCCGGTCGGCCGCATACCTATTCTAGAATACCCGATGCATTAGAATCGGGCCACCATCTATTATATGGATATGTAGCTCACAAACTCCTAAATATATGATGTTTTCATTTACAATGTATCTAATTTATACATGTATATAGAGAGTACTGAGCATGGATTTGTAAGGTTTCATAACTTCCATGCTAGACAAAATTCTATAAAATAAATAATTTGACAATTCTTTCATGGCCGGAGGTGATAATAAACTGATATAACAGTGTACACTAGTAATTAGAATTCCCTGGGCTCGGGTGTAAGAGGCAATATTCCTGATGATCAGGGTCCCGTGTAGGGACGGTCACTGCTGTATACCATCTAGTACAGAGGTACAGAAGCTGGCGGCGCTCCCATAACCTCCGGGCTGCTGGATTCTATCAAACATCTCCATGTTATTCTGTATACAGTTATATTCTTCTTTCCATCACAATGCGGTGGGATATCACTACAATATGCCAACATGGTGTGATTAGTGGAGGGCGGCTGTCAGTATCCCCCGACTTTAGAATTAGATTGAATAATCCTTCAAAGGGGGTGTACAAAGTTTAAAAGATATCTCCTATCCATAGGATAACTTCCCGATGGATGGGGTCTGACTGCTGGGAGCCTCACCAATCCTGAAAACTGGGGATTTGAAGAGTCCTTTGTGACTGATGTGATGGTCGATCAGTGCTGCACCATACATTCTCTATGGGACGACTGAAGCTCTGTGCTTGGCTGGTCTTCAGCACTCCCATTAAGAATGAACGGAGCAGTGCGTATACTCAACCACCACTCCATTTGCGGCACCCTGCTACAACAGGTACCACAGGACCCAGGGTGCATGGATGGACTTCTCCACAAGAGGCCCTCACTACATACAAACACCTCCACCCTTCCACCTCATACCACCAGAGGGAGCCCGTTAGGGATATATATATATGGAGGGTGGAGCCAGGCAGTTCAGTCAGAGTTAGTAGTCAGACTGAGAGAGTCTGAGAGCGTGCTGACGCTGAGAGCAGCGAAGACGCGGCGCGTCTGCTGCTGGGTTCTGAGGGCCACGAGTGTGGCCGACGGTAAAGAGGAGAGATGAGAGGAGTTGAGGGGGCAGAGGAGCATCACAAGGCTCACCCCAAAGATACAAACCGGACACCGGGTCCGCGCCTACAGGGTCCTTTATACCCAGTAGGGACCACCGGCATTCCAGGAGGACTACAAGTCCCTGGCAGACCTGAAGCTAGACCCATTACAGGACCAGGAACCATGATGGCCCCGACGACCAGGGATACTGGTTGCCAGCAGAAGGTCCTACTACTGAGCGACAGGTGAAGGAACAGCACGACACATAAGCTAGGCCCAGTTGCAGGCTGGCCAGGAGCATACAGAGAGGCAGACACGGACCAGGAGGCCTTATACCCGCTCACTGGGGAGAAGTCCTGAAGTGCACCCATCCTACTGAGTACCCTGGAGCGTACCTGACATCCGCACCAGTAAAGATATTGAAGCGAATCCCCTGTCTCTGTCAGTTACTCCTGCTGCGCCATCCCGCCTGCACTACAAGTCCCAGCATCACCACCCACCAAACTCCACACTGCCCCGGGGGCCCACTGCACCTGTGGGGAGCAGAAACACCTCAGCTGCCATCCCATCACCCCCCCGGAGGTCTGAAGCAGCGCTGGTAATCATTACCAAGTACCACAGGTGGCGTCACAAACTGTTTATTTATTTTATCCAAGTTTCAATCCCCTTTTTCAAGAGTGACCCCAGGGTACGGGCCCAGGAGCCGACCACCGCGACATCCCCAAAACCAGGCAAAGGCCCGGGTACCGAGTCGTCCCCATCCCCTGGGCGCGTCGTACTCATCGTCTGTGGGACTGCCAGAACTAGTGGAGCGCTGCTCTTGGCTATTTTTGGGCAGTCCTATAGACAGTGAATGGAGGGGAGGCTGAGCATGCTGCCTGTTCTTGGGTTTGCTAGGGGTTCCAGCAGTCAGACCCTCAGTGATCAGTAAGTTATCCCCTAACCTTTGGATAAGAGATGATTTTCTATTTTGGCAATAACCCTTTAATTGCATCCATGTGGTTATTTTCCCCTATCCTGTCCACCTTTATTATGTCCGTTATTCCCTCTGGTGGTCAGTGCAGCCATGTAGTGTATGTCTGTACTACTCAGGCTCTGGGGGCCGGAGCGTGCAGCTACAGAGCAACCTGCTCCACATCACTGCCAGGAGGGGAGATTTATTGCTGTGTAGTTAGTCCAGGTGGTGCCGACAAGTAGAGGGAACAAGTTCTGGCAATCCTGCCAAAGGAGCACAGTTATTCCTGCACCGGACCTGCATCTCCGGTGTGCGGCGGCCGGGAAGGTGCCCGCTCTCCTCAGGGAAGATGCTGACGGCCCGCAGGCACATACCCGTCCTTGTGCCAATGCACAGGAGATAAAGCAGGACATTTATCTAAGTAGAGATGTGGCGTCTCCCACCCGCCTGTCATATTTGTAGATGACGCGTGGCGGAGGGCAGAAGCCGGGGCAGGACTCCTGTCCGGCTGCAGAAGTCTCATGTGTAGTGATACTCATGTGACTTTTCTAAAAGCATAAATCGGCCCGCAGAGGTGTCAGCGACGCTGGCTCAGACGTTACTGTGAGCGGAATAACAAGGCTTTGGTAACAGTTTCACCTCTTTATATTGTATTAGCTCCTTTACTTAGTCCTAGTTCAGACTGGTCTAAGAGATCGCCTGCTGATTCCTTTCTTGCGATTCTGATAGGAGATTTCTGTTAGAAGTTTGGCGCAAGGCTAGTGATTAGACTGGCTAGTGATTAGACTGGCTAGTGATTAGACTGGCTAGTGATTAGACTGGCCAGTGATTAGACTGGCTAGTGATTAGACTGGCCAGTGATTAGACTGGCCAGTGATTAGACTGGCCAGCGATTAGACTGGCTAGCAATTAGACTGGCTAGTGGTTAGTCTGGCTAGTGATTAGTCTGGCTAGTGATTAGACTGGCTGGTGATTAGACTGGCTGGTGATTAGACTGGCTGGTGATTAGACTGGCTGGTGATTAGACTGGCTGGTGATTAGACTGACTAGTGGTTAGACTGGTCGGTGATTAGACTGGCTAGTAGATAAGGATTTTGTGCCAGATTTTTAGTAACAAAGGGAATACAGCGGTCGGCCACTTTAGGTGGACTGTTACAGTAGGCAGCATGCTGATAAGTTATTTTTTGACGTTTTGCATGATTTTCGCTGTCTTCGGTTGGCATATCCCCCCCCTTCCCAACGGCACTTCCATCTGCAACCTGTAACGGCCAGTCGGAATACCCGTGCTGGCATCGGGGTCTTATTGCATGGGTAGGCGCTGTGGCATTGGGGTCTTATTACACGGGTAGGCGCGCTGGCATCTGGGTCTTATTACAGGGGTAGGCGTGCTGGCATCAGGGTCTTATTACATGGGTAGGCGCACTGGCATCGGGGTCTTATTATACTGGTAGGCGCACTGGCATCGGGGTCTTATTACACGGGTAGGCGCGCTGGCATCGGGGTCTTATTACACGGGTAGGCGCGCTGGCATCGGGTCTTATTACACGAGTAGGCGCGCTGGTATCGGGGTCTTATTACACGGGTAGGCGCGCTGGTATCGGGGTCTTATTACACCGGTAGGCGCGCTGGCATCGGGGTCTTATTACACGGGTAGGCGTGCTGGCATCGGGGTCTTATTACACGGGTAAGCGCGCTGTTCGGAGACAATGGGAAAACCAGTGGGCAAGGCTTCACAGATACAGAAAATAGCACAGAATTTACTAGTAGGAGTTGCCTATTTATTATGTAGACACACGTTTGGAAATTACATAAGTAGATGGCCCAAGCCCTCCACAAAGCTTTTCATCCTGGAGGGCACCGGCTTTACCAATGTGACCCTCTGACATATGGGAGCATCATTATAATAGGGTACTGCCATTACATGCCAGCTAGTCCGTGTCCAGTTACTGCTTTCTCTGTGACGGGGTGTACATATTTGCGTGAATGTAATGTGGATAATGACTGTATACGCCATCTTGTGCTTCAGGTCTGGAGGCAGATGCGGCACATGGGGGTAAAGCCGCATGTAATCACCTATAACCTGCTTCTTTGTGCCCCCCGAGACTGTGGGATTGGAGACACCGCTGACGCTCTACATTTACTCACGCACTCTAAGGAACTGGCAGCCCTGACTTTAAGTGCAGGCAAAGAGAAGCAAGACAGGAAAAGCCAGCAAGTGAAGAAAGGAAAGGATAGTCCTGAAGAGGTGGGCAGTCCATGCTCCTGGGCCATTCCTCAATTCCAAGTGGCAACTATGGCACAGCTGAGGACTTGGCAGGCTCACAGGCACTGGCCGTGGTGAGTACGGCTGACCATTTTCCCAGCGTGCCCTCTTTTGATGCCAGTAATGTGCCAAACCTCCTGAACCTGTCTGTAAATACGGGAAAAATTGTGTCACTTGTAAATGTCAATACCCCATCTGACCGATTGGCAGTGATTGGCGACTTAGGGGGCGTTCTTCAGAAGATGAAAGAAGACAACGTCTGTCCTACAATAAAGACCTTCACCCTCCTAGCGGCAGTCATGAGAGCAGAAGTGGGGTCAGAATCTGCCGTCCGGGCCACTATGGACGCCTACGGAGTACAGCCAGATCTCACCTTTTTTAACACTTTGGTGTTGAAGAGGAGTAAAACTCTGAAGCTGCAGTTGGCTTTGGTAAGGGAATGGTTTTTATTTTATCATTTAAATGTTAAAAAGCCATCATAAAATAATTAACACGGCTTGTGAGAAGATCCACGCTATCTGACAGTAAAGAGGCTGAGGTACAGTAGGTGAATGATGTTACCGCATTGTGGGATTATATTTGCTGCATGAAATCATTTGTAAAGCGTGTGACAGATCTGCCTGACTTTTTATATATATTTTTTTCTTAAAAGTGAATACCTTTTTTTTTTTTTACTATGGCTTAATAACGATCCAAAGCAAATGGTTCTGTGTGACCCACTACTACTCAGGTAGCGTTAGCCCTCCCTGGGAAAGGTGTACTTGGACGACGGGCCGGTGGAAGAGGGGGATGCAGTCCCGGCCTTGACCCGGTCTGTGCCCAGGGCGCACACATTAAAAATATGGGCTAGCAGATGAGTGGTTATTTGTCGACTACGCCACCTGTGGTTCCCGGTGATTACCACCAGCGCTTGGGCACTGAATGCCCGCCTGCTTCATCCCAGCATAGGATTTTGTGCTCAGGGAGGTGATTGATCGTAGCGCTATTATGTGCAGGAGGGATACTTACAGCATGAAAGGGTTTTGTATTTATTTATACCCTGAATAGTACTTTTTGTGGTATGTGAGTATATAGTATTTGTTAGCTCAGATATTCTATATGGGCTTCATTTATGTTTGGGACTCTTTGTATTTTTCAATATATACTCTGCTGTAGTAGGCACATATTTCCCTCTTCATCTTTCTGGACTATAGTACACCTCCTTGTATACTAATGTCAGGCAGTCATAACTAATTTGCATGTGTACGATATTGATCACCAGGGATAATACTGGCACTTGTATTATGGTACTGCTTGTTCTGTTGTAACTAGGGATGTTTTTTTTGGAGCAGGTGGGCTTCAAATTAGTGGGTAACCCCACTATATTGATTTTACTTGTGTTTTAGCAATTTGGTTTTTTTTACGTTGTTTGTATGTATTTATATTTGTAATGAATAAAATTTATTGTCACTTATTATAACGTTTGATAATTTATTGAAGTATTGCTGGGTGATCACTGCTTCATAGCACACCTCTTTTCCCTTTTTTCACGTACCACCAGCGCTGCGTCAGTCCTCTGAGGCGGGTGTCGTGGCAGCTCAGCTGGTACTACTCCCCACAGGCGGAGCAGGGCCTCAGGGCAGAGAGAGAGGAAAGTCTGGAGGTTGGTGGTGTGTGTGCGGTGCCGCGCAGGAAAGGATAACGGAGGCAAGGGGTGAAGTCTTCCAAGCTTTACTCACGTTGTTTCAGTAGTAAGCACAAAGCTTCTCCTTGCTCCTCACGGCGCGCTGCGACCACCAGGAAGGGGTTCAGCACACTCCGGGTAGTTTAGGTGCACTTAACGAGACCCCTGGACCAGAATGTTCCTCTCCTTGGTGAGTTCTCCCATTAAGTCTCCTCCTGACTGTGTGTGTGGTATGAACTTGGTGAAACGCCGGTTCCCGTTGCATCAGCGCAGTTTAAGGGATACGGGTGGCGTACTCCGCTCCGTCCATATCCCCCTTAGGGATCCAGAAGGCCTCTGGGCTTTTCCGACTGAGACGTGAAATAACAGAGTCAGATATCGGGGGCCGGTACCCCTCTTGCAGCAGGAATCCCTCTGACTAGGCCAGAGTAAGAAATACAGGTGGTGTATGCTGCTCCGTCCGTATCCCCTGGGATCCTTTTGCCTGTGGAGCTTTACTCCTCCGCTCCCCTCCAGGCCTTCTTAGGTAGGGACCTTGACCAGGTAGAGACAGCGGTTAACTCTAACCCACTCCTCACCTCAAGCCCAGAGTACGAGGACCGTGTATCTTCAACAAGCTGCAGGTTCCAGCAGAAAGCCACTATCAGCGATGAAGATCACAATCAAAGACCTTGAACCTAAGATGGCCATGTATTAAATATGTATCAGTAAGTGTAACCTAAAAGTGTGTCCTCCACCCTCACCCACTACATGGTTCCCCCTATCTTTGGTCTCCCCCCCATCTCCTCTATCCTGGCTGGGGCAGCACCCTGGTGCATATAAGCCCCCCACAGGACAGGAGTGGTGTAGTGTTGAGTGCTGAGGCTGGGTCCCGTGTGGTGCTCCATCCTTACCTCGGAGAGGAGATACCACACCTCGATCTGAGGTGCAGTACCCCTGTGGCGACTGAACCCTCTGGGACGCCACAGTTCCAACCGATTCATATAGAAACTACACTTTTTTATATCGGCCTAATTGTTTCTAAGCATGGCTTTGAAAGAAGGGGCATTGCTTTGAAAGAAGGGGCATGGCTTTGAAAGAAGGGGCATGGTTTTGAAAGAAGGGACATTGCTTTGAAAGATGGGCATGGCTTTGACAGAAGGGGCATGGCTTTGACAGAAGGGGCATGGCTTTAAATACAACAGCATGCACTAAATTGTTTGAAAATTGGGGGGCAAAAAAAGTGATGCAAGGCAAGCCAGCAAAAGAGTCTAAAGTATGACACATTTTCTCATTTACATGTCCATATTTAACCACGTACATGGAAAAAATGTCCCTGGTGTCAGCAGTGTTTGTTCCGTGTGTCATCAGTGTTCGGTCTGTGTGTCCGTTTTTCCCATCAATGTTTGACGGATGGATAAATAAATCCTTGAATTACAGAGCTTCTCCTATTCTTTGCCATCCGGGTGCTGAATGTTTTTGCACAGACCCATAGACTTGTATCGGCTCTTTTCATCTGTGATATCGGAAAAAGACAGACAGACGGACATGTGAATAGCACCATAGATTATACTGGGTATGTGATGTATCCATGAAAAAAAGGGATAAACCTCCACGTGCAACATGATGTGTGAATGAGGCCTTTTGCTTTTTCTGGCCGCACCATCAAGGAAGATTTCCTTCATTTGTGTTTTTGGTCTGTGTGATGTCCATGTCACCCAGTGTAATATTCCACATGAATGGATTGACCACCAGACTGTGGGGGAATAATGGCTACAGGCGCTTATCTCATCCATCCGTTTTTTTAATGAGATATAACCGTAGATTTCAAAGGCTGCACAACAATCAGACACAATCCGTGTGGCAGGTATGTTTTACCGGACGCACTGCATAGATTACATAGGAAAGTGTGTCTGGCCTTCTATTAGGTTTTTTTTTAGTTATGGATGACAAATGGACGCTGGACGGATCAAAAATGGCCTTTTTTTCCCCTGAACACAAAGCATTGTGCTTGTGTGAATTTGCGCTTCGGCAGGGAATTGTGCCCTGAGCCTATATGAAGGCGTTTTGTGCGCTGCCGCCAAAATGCAACATTCAGTTGGACGCAGCAATATTTTATGTGTGAATACTGTTTAATACAGATTTTAGCATTTCCCTTTTTCTGAAAATGCGTCGGGCCTCATGCAGAAACAAACTTTTTGTCGAAACGGACAGTGATACCCATAACAACCAATCAGAGCTCTTCTTTTATTGCCCTGGTAAAATGAAACGTGGCATCTGGTTGGCTGTCATGGAGAACACTGACACATTCTGAAACTTAGTGCAGATTCTTCCACACTTCATGCCACACGTACAGTGTAAAAACTGATCGTCTGAATGGTTTCTTTACAGCAGCTGTTGCCTATGATGGCACAGAGAGGCATTGCACCAAACATCCATACCTTTTGCAATCTCGCTAGGGCATGCCTTAAAGAAAAAGATGGTTTACAGCTCCTGGAAGACATGGCGGTAATGACATTGCTAGTTTACATAGTTTATTTAGTGTCTTTTTTTTTTACTCCTACTTGATAAAGTCTAGAAAATAATGTCATTTTTAAACTGATTTGCCTTTTTATAGAAAACAAGTGACAAGGATCTTTTTGCATATCTGATCGGTAACTTGTTTTACAGATTTGTGGATTCCATCCAAATATCAATGTATATAGCACATTGATTAATGCGGCCATAAAGAGGTTAGATGACGTCTACTTGACCAATATTCTGCGGGACATGAGGAACAGAAACGTGGCTCCTAATGAAGTGGTGGTCCGTCAGCTGGAGTTTGCAGCACAGTACCCACTAAACTTTGATAAAGTGAGTATACGATCTGATAAAACCAATAATGGAGGCTGGTGAAGAGGAGGGAATTCGCCTCCATGTGGGTAAAAATGTGTTGTTTTTTATCAAAATGGAAAATTGTATTCGGTAAAAATACTCCACACCACACGCCATCAACCAAGAAGGCCAATAACTAGTAATAGATTAGAAACAAGCGTTTGAAGACTTTTCCTGTTGTGAACATGATCCTTTAAGTTAAAGGGAACCTGTCACATTGGATAACGCTATTAACCTGCTGATGTAGGGTTAATCTGCAGGGTAATACCATTAGGAAGTGCTTGGCCACTATACTGAATGTGTAGCACATGGGAGTAAATTAACTTTATTCCTCCCGTGAGCCACTGACAGGTGGCTCTGCACTGATGTACTGTAGAGCTAGCTGTCAGTCAAAGGGCTGGGGCGTGCTTACAACCATTGCTTACTGTGTACAGATTGGTGACACTGTCTGAGCACTAACTCTCAACTCTAGCTAGATTCTAACTACTGACTGAGCTGCCTGGCTCCACCTTCCCTTTATATATCCCTATCTGGGCTCCCTCTGCTGGTAAGAGGTGGAAGGTGGAGGTGTTTGGATGTAGTGAGAGCCTCTTGTGGAGAAATCCAATCATGCACCCTTCTAGGTTCTGTGGCACCAAGCGCAGCAGGGCGCCACATATACAGTTATAGGTTAAGCAGTGAGTCTAATGGCTGGCCATATTTAGGAAAAACCCCACTAAGAAATTAAAGACACATACAGCAGGGCCACAGTAATGACAAATTCCCATTAGAAAGGAGAGAGTCTCCCATAGTGTTGGCCTATGTAGTGAATGCAAGGGCTGCCAAAAATTTGGAGGCACTTCTATGCCCCTTGGAAGAGACGTGGAGGAGGACCTCATAAAAAATGTTCCCATGAGAAAGGAGCGGGCCTCCTATACTTGTAATGCCCATGCACTAAGTGTATGGGCTGACAAACATTCTCCCCTGGGGGGTATACATGTACATACTGTATAAAACATTTTTTTTACGGGCATCATAAACACTCCTTCAAAAAAATTCTGTGGGTGTTGCATCACGGACCACGGTCACCCTGGTGATATGGTGGTGGAAGATGAGGAGAAGGAGGAGGACAAGAGCAAATAGTCAAAATCAGGAAGTGTATACCCATGTGTGGGTGTGAAAAGGTGCATGGGAATACACCTCCCAAGAAAAGACACTGGATTTGAGTTTGTTACGCTGCTATTATTCGGTGGTGTTGAGAAGTCTGGCCCAATCTAGCACTTGTTCATTTTTATAAGAGTCAGCCTGTCAGCATTTTCAGTTGACAGGCGGATGCGCTTATCAGTTATAATTCCACCAGCGGCACTAAAAACCGGCTCTGATAAAACGCTGGCGGCAGGGCAGACCAGGACCTCCAAGGCATAGAGACCCAATTCATTCCACATATCCAGCTTGGATACCCAATAATTATAAGGCACAGCGGAATCACAGAGGACGTTGGTACGTTCGGCAAGGTACTCCCTCAGCATCTTCCCAAACTTTGAACTCCTTGTGAGAGTACCCCGCGCCTCAGGCCCTCTGCGATGGGAGGGTCTGAGAAAACTCTCCCAGAACTTTGACAGTGTTCCCCTGCCTCTGCTGGATTGAAGTTGCGTCTCTCTCGCTTGTACTCCTTGGTTGTCCAATGAAGTGTGCCCTCTGCTGCCAGCGTTTTCAGATGGGAATTTTTTTAATAGTGCCGCAACACAGGCCTTCTGGTACAGCCCCATTTTTGCAGGCCTGTCCACCTCAGGAATAAGAGATATAAAGTTCTCCTTGTTGTGTGGGTCTAGAAGTGTCACCAACCATTAATGACTGTCACCCAAAATTTTGAGAATGCAAGGGTCATGGGAAAGGCAGCGTAACATAAACTCAGCCATGCGTGCCAGACTACTAACAGGCAAGACTTCCGTGTCCTCACAAAGAGGATGACTGACCATGCTCTCCTCCTCATCCTCCTCTCTGTCCTCTGGCCATCCACGCTGAACAGACGGTATGACAGCTGTGCAGGTAGAACAGTCTATAGTGCATGAAACTAGCTCCTGTCCTTCCTCCTCCTCCTCCTCTTCCTCATTTTCACCCAATCCACGTTGGGATGAGATGAGGCTTGGCTGTGTGTAATCAACCTGTATGGTTCCTTGCTCCATCTCATTGTGCTCCACCTGCAATGCATCCTCTTTGATTGTGAGCAGAGAGCATTTCAGAAGACAGAGAAGCGGGATGGTGACACTAATTATGGCGTCATCTCCGCTCACCATCTTGGTGGAGTCCTCAAAGTTTTGGAGGATGGTACATATGTCTGACATCCAGGTCCACTCCAGAGGTCTTATGTGTGGAGTCTGAACTGAATACTGACGGCCTTATTGATGCTGGTACTCAACAACTGCCCTCTTCTGCTCAAATATCCTTCCCAACAACTGCAGTGTAGAGTTCCAACGCGTGGGGACATCACACACCAGTCTGTGAGCCGGAAGCTGCAAACGCTGCAGAAACACGGCAAGGGCGGCGGAAGCTGTAGCTGACTTTCTAAAATGGGCACAAAGGCGGCGTACTTTAACAAGCAGATCCAGCTGCTCCGGGTAGGATTTGAGAAACCGCTGAACCATGAGGTTAAGCACATGGGCCAGGCATGGTACGTGTGTGAGCTCATCTCGTCTCAGAGCCGCCACCAGGTTCCGGCCATTGTCACACACGACCATGCCTGGCTGTAGGTTCAGCGGTGTGAGCCACAGATCTGCCTGGTCTTTCAGAGCTGTCCACAACTCTTCAGCATTGTGCGGTTTGTCATCTAAGCATATTAGCTTCAGCATTGCCTATTGCCGCTTGGCCGAGGCAGTGCTGCAGTGTTTCCAGCTTGCAACTGATGTGGTCATTTCGGAGATGGAGGCTGAAGAGGAGGAGGCTAAGAAGGATGAGGTGCAGGAGCTGTAGACCGTGGGGGCAACCCTGATTGACCTACGGCCCGCAATCCTTGGCGTCGGGAGGATGTGTTCCATCCAAAGTAGTGTTGAGCCACCCCTGTATGTTCGTCGAACACCTTCGAACACTGTTAAAACCAATGGCAGGCAAACAAAAACACATAGAAACACATAGAAAACACTTCAAAGGTGTCCAAAAGCTGACAAACTGCTCAGAAGACACAACTAACACAAGGAAAAGTGACAAGTACATATAGTCATGCGAAAAGAAAAGAGGTGGAGGAGTAAAAGGAGGGGGAGACACAGATATAGGCATGTCATGACATTCTAAAATCAAGAAAGGCTGGAGAAAAAATCTAAAATCAGCCTACCAACACCCAGACGTCGTGACAAGAAAATTTAAAAAAGAAATATCTTTAGGTAGAATGGCGGTTCCATTCAGAACACTTTCCTTACAAGACGTAGTGGTATCCCCGTTGTGAGTTGTGCCAAAAACAGAACCCAATACATTCGGACTAATCCACCATTTGTCATATCCAAGGGGCAGGTCCGTAAACGACAACATCGACGCGGAACCAAGTACAGTAGTATATACTGTACATCCTTTGACAAGGCAATCAGGCGGATCAAGAAGTTGGGAAGGGTCACCCTAATGGCCAAAACAGACATAGATGCGGAGTTCCGATTACTTACTACCTGTGCCTCCGAATAGTGTCCACCTATTGGGCTGCTTCTGGGAAGGAGCATACTATATAGATCGCTGTTTGCCCATGGGGTGCTCCAGATCCTGGTCACTATTGGAGGCGTTTAGTTGCTTCCTCGAATGGGTTGTAATGGACGTTTCTAAGGGGGCACATATTATCCATTACCTCGACAACTTCTTATGTCTGGGCCCAAAAGATTTGCCACAGTGTGAATACACGTGGTAGTCCACCTGTGAGAAGGAGAGAGCTGGAGGGAGAGCGGACACCACAGAGCCGAGGGGTTAGATGGAGAATGAAAGAAGGAAAGAGGGCGAGGGAGGTAAGGGAGTACAGTGGAAGGCCGACCTGAGCTCACCCACGTTCCTGCTGGACGGGGAACAGCCCTGGGAAGAAAAGCCGCTTGCGCATCCCTTTGAGGTTACGGGAGCGAGCGGGCAGAGGGACTACGCTGGAGTGCGAAGCCGACACGGCCAGTCCGTTCCTGCCCATGCGACCTCCGTGTCCCCAGGTTTGTGCCAGAGCCGCGGTGGACCCTGACAGCCAGCCCCCTCTCCCAATACTGGTGTCTGTCCGCTGGTGGGTCGAGCCCAACCACGGTGGGGGGGGGTAACATCTGCAGAAGAAAGACTATCTTCCAGCCAAACTAAGATGTCTACTTCTTTTCGTGGACAATGTGGTACGATCCCTTTCTTACGGACACGCCCATCGCTACAAATTCCAGATGAGGCACAAAAACAGAAGGTGCTTCAACGGATGTCAAGTGCTCCTTCAAGTGGGCTCTCCTCCACCTCAACTTCAACATCACAAATACTCCAGTCCTCAGAGGTGTCACCCCAATCGCACTGGCTTCCTCACAGCTCCCAAGTCTCCAGCTGCCCATCTGAGTATGGGGTAACACAGATGGTTGAGTCTGCACAGCTGTTTACTCATATTATAGCCTGGGAAACGGAGGTCTGCTCCAGAGCTTCTATTAATCCAGACGAGGAAATGATCTGCACTGATGCCCAGAATCTTTGAGTCGGATCCAGGACCAGATGAAGAAGGTTCTGAGCATAATGTAGACCCTCGTTCCCAAACTGTAACTCCTGTTGGTGGAGACAGCGATGAAGACGATGATGAGACTCAAATACCTGATTGGAGCGACAACTTGACTTTTCGGTCAGGGCAGGAAGAGGTTGGCTCTGAGGACGATGGGTGTGACAACACACAGGGTGATGATGACGAGGTTGGAGATCCCACTTACTGTCAACCCACAGTCAGCCAGTCGATGAGGTCAGCAGAGGAGGTGGAGGAGAATGTGACTAGCCCAAGGGATGGGGATGACTCGGTACCCGGGCCTTTGCCTGGCCTTGGGGATGTCGCGGTGGTCGGCTCCCGGGCCTGTACCCTGGGGTCACTCTTTAAAAGGGTGGATAATTGTTACTTTTATAAGAGTTCGTGACGCCACCTGTGGTATCTGGTGAGAAGCCCCAGCGCTGCAGCAGTCCACTGAGGCCGGTGATAAGGCAGCTCGATGGTATAGCTCCCCACAGGTTAAGCTAGGCCTCAGGGCAGCTTATGCAGGGGGAATGCCGGACAGGCGAGACCCAGCTGGGTCAGAGCAAGAATGGGAACGGACACGGTAGTCACTTCAGTACCTTTTACTGGTGGAAATTCAGGCACATCCGGGAGCACTGTAGGGTGAAGGGTGCATATCAGGATCCTACCCAATGAGCGGGTGTAGGGCCTCCTGTTTCTTGCCTCTGCGTAGTAAGTTTCTGACCTGCCTGGAGCTAGGCCTAACTTTGTCTCTGTCCTGCGATGGCTGACCTTGTGGTAGGGCCTTGTCTTGGAGTACACGCTCTCAGTATGCGGGGCCTAAGCGTCTCCTGGCTCTGTTACGTATCAGCACCTTAGCAATCCTGGGACTTGTAGTTCTCCAGGGATTCCGGTTATGCCTTACTGGGTCATAGAGATCCCGGTAAACTCGGATCCGGTGTCCGGTAAAGCTTTGGGGTGAGCTGGTTAAGCTCCTCTGCCCCCTATGTACTAACTCTCCACTCGCCTTCGGCCTACTCGGGCCCTCACTAAGCTATACACACTAACGGCAGCTTGCCGCGCTTCACCGATCTTATGGCACCGGCACACCTTAAGCTCTAACTGGGCTCCCTGAATCTAGCTAGCAGGAGCCTCGTGCTCCACTGCTGAACTATTAACTGAGTTCTCTAGACTGGACTGAGCTCCACTGCACACTGACCTCTCTTAGGCTTCTCTACTGCAGGAACTCTTCAGACGAACTGAACTGCCTAGCTCCACCTTCCCTATTTATATCCCTAACGGGCTTCCTCTGCTCGGCTGATGTGGAAGGTGGAGATGTGTGAATGTTTATGGGGGCCTCTTGTGGAGGATTCCATCAATGCACTCTTTTAGGATCTGTGATACCAAGCGCAGCTGGGCGTCACAGATGCTATTGACGACGAGGTTAGGTTGCGCCTTACTGGACAGAGACGGAGTACTGGAAGCACGTCAACTACTGCATCCTCAACCACAACTCTGCCTCTGACCAGAAGTCGTGGTGGCTGTTCAGGTCGCATGGGCTCTAAGCCTTGCATAGCCTGGGCATTTTTTCAGATCGATAAGGATGACCCAACTCGTGTTATCTGTAATATTTGTCACCAAAAGCTAAGTAGAGGCCAAAAAATCCATAGTTTGAGTACTTCATGCATGAAAAGTCAAATGGATATGAAGCATAAGTTGCAGTGGGAAGCTCACTGTGCTACAATGCAGCCTAGCGGGCTGGGCCAACCACCGTCTGCCCCATCTTGTGCATCCGCGGCCTCTTCATCATCTGTGACTGGGGGGTCAGCAGTCACATGTTTTTGGACGCAGACCTGCCAACTCTTTACCCGCAACAGCCAGTGTGATTGGCAGGTCATCATTTCATTTGGAAGTGGAAACACCAGCTGGTGTTGAGCGCTCTCAGACATCAAGAGCACCACCTTTGGATCAAGGCAACCTAACTTTTCTGCCTGCATCTTCCTCACAGACCGGCAGTTTGCTGGGGACACCCTTCTCAACCTAGTCTATGCACAACAGCCAGCCCTCGGTCCCTCAGATGTGGACAAGTAAAAGACCATTTCCTCCTAGCCATGACAAAGCTAAGAGGTTGAATTTCACCATCTGCAAGCTGTTGGCTACAAAAATGCTGCCTTTCCGCCTGGTGGACACAGAGGATTTTCGAGACCTTATGTCCGTCGCAGTGCCCCAGTACCAGATGCCCAGTCGGCACTACTTCTCAAAGAAAGGTGTGCCTGCG
Organism: Phyllobates terribilis; assembly: GCF_046119375.1. Classification (NCBI taxonomy): domain Eukaryota; kingdom Metazoa; phylum Chordata; class Amphibia; order Anura; family Dendrobatidae; genus Phyllobates; species Phyllobates terribilis. The sequence continues at coordinate 121,868 of NW_027363159.1, read as the reverse complement.
CTACACCAGCATGTCGCACACAACATCACTGCTTCTTTGAAAAACTCTGTGTGTGATAGGGTGCATTTCACCACAGACACTTGGACGAGTAGGCATGGACAGGGGCGTTACATGTCGCTGACAGGGCACTGGGTAACTATGGTGACAGCAGGACAAGGGGCTGCTGTCCAAGTCTTGCCGTCCCCACGAGTTGTGCGTCAATCCTCTTTATCTAGAAGTTCCTCCACTGCTTCTGCCTCCTCAGCCTCCTCTCGGTCCTCCACCTGCACCCAAAGCCTGTCTGGTAATGCCACCCGCTTTCTAACTGCGCAGAAGGAATCTTGCACACCTCCTTACGATGCTGGCAGCAGGACTCAACGGTATCAGGCGGTGTTTACTTTGAAATGTCTGGGAAATGTGAGTCACACAGCTGAGGAGTTGTGGTCAGCTCTGTAGACCCAGTTTCATGAATGGTTGTCTCCACTGGACCTGCTACCAGGTAAGGCTGTGTGCGACAATGCTGCAAACCTGGGTGCGGCCCTTCGCCGGGGCAATGTCACACACGTGCCTTGTATGGCTCATGTGTTGAACCTGGTTGTCCAGCAATTTTTAGCCCACTATCCCGGACTAGATGGCTTTCTGCAGAGGGCACGGTCGCTGTGTGCTCACTTCCGCCGTTCGCAGCTCAACAACTTACATCTCTAAAGAAGTCGTTGGGCCTGCCAGTTCACCGGCTGAAATGCACATGTTTCAGCGACTGTGGCAGCACCGACAAGCCCTGGTGCAATACGTTCTGACGTATAGCCTGGGCAAACGAGATCCAGAGGTGGGGCAAATCACGCTGCAGGAGTGGTCTCAGATCAGGGACCTATGCACCCTTCTGCACAGTTTTGAAATGCGACGAAGATGTTTAGTGCTGACGATGCCATTATCAGCATGACTATTCCGGTGATTTACATGCTGGAGGACACGTTAAACAGAATTCGGAGTCAGGTGGTGGGACAAGAGGAGGTGGAGGAAGTAGAGGAGGAGTCGTATGCGGAAGGGATAACATCTCCAAGGTCCAGACGGTCGGCAGCACCAAGGCGGCAGGCATGGGAGGGTGGGAGAGAGGGATTAACCAGGGCGCAAGGTAGCAGCCAAACTGTTGAGGAAGGTGCAGGAGCCGAGGAAGAAGTGGAGGACGAACTGGCGATGGGCATGGAAGACTCATCAGATGAGGGAGACCTTGATCACATCTCTGTTGTGCGAGGTTGGGGGGAGAGGGCAGAGGAAGGAAGCATGATTCTTACCTCGCTATCAACACAACAAGGACTTGTTCCTCCTGGATGCGCAAGACACATGAGTGCCTTCTTGCTGCACTACCTGCAACATGACACTCGGATTGTCAGAATTCGAAGTAATCCCGACTACTGGGTTGCCACACTCTTAGATCCCCGGTACAAAAGTAAATTTGCCGAAATAATTCCTGCCATAGAAAGGGATTCGCGCATGCAGGAGTATCAGCAGAGGCTGTTGCAGTATCTTACATGTGCTTTTCCACAAAACATCAGTGGTGCACGTAGTGAATCTCACAGTTCTAACTTGCAAACCGTGGGACTGTCAAGTCTTCATCACTCAAACCGTAACAGTATCACAGTATCTGCTGGTAACAGCAATTTTGTGGAATCGTTTCACCACTTTTTTAGACCATCCTTTGCAAGGCCACAGGAGACAAGAAGTCTGACACATAGTCAACGCCTAGAGAGGATGGTACAGGAGTATCTCCAAGTGAACATCAAAGCCATGACTGTGTCACTGGACCCTTGCTCATTTTGGGCTTCTAATCTGGAAACATGTCCGGAGCTCGCCACTCACGCTTTGGAGATCTAGTCATTCACTGCAGCCAGCGTTCTCTCTGAACGTGTGTTCAGCGCTGCTGGTGGTGTGCTGACAGATAAGCGCATCGGGCTGTCCCCTGAGAATGTAGACAGACTCACGTTCATAAAGATGAACAAATCATGGATCCGCAAGGACTTTTCTACCCCTGTGTCATCCTGGGGAGACTAAAAGCTTGAGGATTTGGTAAAATCACCTCACCAACCGTTTTAAGCAACTCTGGGGCAATTGATGCCACTTAAGTGGTGTCTGTGCCACAATTTTTGGAAAAAATGGAGACTCTTTTTGGAGTCCCCTTGCTGTGTTTTACGTGACGTTGGCATCGTCAATTCCAGGTGGGTTGGGTCGCCCCCCTCTTTTAACCGTAAGAAACTACATACACTATGGCTTGGGGTAACATAGATGGTTGAGTCTGAAGAACTGTTTACTCAGATGTCTGCTCCAAAGCTTCAGTGTCTGCTAGTCAGCGTAGTAGCCCAGCTCTGAAGCAAGCTACACCGCCTGTGTATCTAATAAGAATTTTTAACTGCATCTAGCCTAGGCAGACTGTGGGGACCCCCGACCAAATACAGATGCTCAGCCCCCCTACCGCCCCCCTTTCCTTGACAATACAATAATGTAACTCTTACAACTGGATGGGTGAGGATCGGTCACAGCTTTATTAACTCTTTTTACTCATTCCATTAGAAAGGCATTTTATTTCTAAAATAATTCAGCTTGTTGCAGCATGCCCTGTGTCTCCACATGGGCAAGTTGGTCAACAAGTGTAACTCTCCAACATGTCCTTTCTATTTCCAGGCCACGAAGGATCCTGCGTACTCGTATGCAGGACTCTGACCCCCATCCATCACTCTTAACGCTTGTTCCACTCCGTCCTGGAGTCCTGACAGGAATATGTCCAGTACAATATCCATTAAGTGAACACCATCGGGCCTTATGAGGCCTGCTTTATCTCCTTCCAGTTGTCGGTGTCGTATCACTACACCGCCTCTGTCTCTTCTAAATTTTGCCATCCAAATATTTATTACCCGCCTTGTCCATTCGATGGCCGTGATGTTTTGCGCACCTTGCCATACCGCTATCGGCACAATCTCTGACCATACTATAGTTAGTTTTGTGAAAAATTCTCTGAAGCGCTCAGTGTCTAGTTTCATTATTGCCATTAATTATGCGCTCTTGTGATGACCTAGGTCGTTTCCCCCGGCCTGTATGACTAAGATGACCGGACCTCTTGCCTCTCTCCCTACCTTGATTACCTCCATTAGTACCTGTGGCCATTGCAGGCCTCTAATACCTCTCCAGTTGAAATATGTGTTATGAAATTCTAATTTCCTCCCACCTGGGCGGACTTTCGCCCTTTTTTCTGCCCAATATAAATACGAGTGGCCTATCACCCACACTGTTGGCTTAGCGTCACCTGTAAAAGAAACAAACCACGTTAGGATAACAAGTCCGGTCTTATGTACCTCGCCAAACATGTGTATCGCCATGTCCCTGTCCTCTGAACTTCCGTTTCTGACAGTCCTGCTCTTGCTGCTTCCGTGGCCGCGCCTATGCTCAATGAGTGTGTCCCATAATCTTTCGGGTGGTTCCCTGCCGATGTTAGGCATTTATTAAATATAGCTTGGAACTGGTATCTTGATAATGGCGTTCCATCAATGTGTGATAGGAAGAAATTACTTGTGATCTGATGGTTATATATGTTTTTACTATTGTTACCCGACTCAGTGTACCGTTTGTGGGTTGTAGAAGTACCCAAGTGCCCCTGTCCGCTGGAACCGTTTTCGATTTGCGTATGCGTAGACGTATCGCATTATTGGCTATGACTACGTCCTGCTGTAATAAGCTTCCACTGGTGGTAATTTTGGATTGAGGGACTAATTCGCTTATGCATAGAGCCCCAAAGAAGGCGATCACAAATGCAGTAGACAGTAGTGTTGCTTCAAATTGTGAGTGTCATGTTAATGGTGTTAGGGATATGATGTGAGAAATCAGTTTTAGTGACACGAGACGGGACGTCTACACTCCTGACTTGGCTGACCCCTTTTCCACCCTTTTATGGATTGTCTGATGATGAATCTCTTTGTCACATCTCCCCAATTCAGTAGTTGGAAGTGAAATGCTACTCCGGTCAGACACCGCTGTGCTCACGCCCCTTATAAGCCCATCATCATTAGCTGGTGGAGAAATTCTATGGTGACTTGTAATCTGGCTTGTTCACATTGGTCAACCCGTCTGCCTGCTAGTAGTCGTGTCCACTCTTCCCATGCCTTACCGTATGCTTGCCACGTCAACGGGGCAACTGACGCTCTGATTAATGGCATCAACTATTCGCCACTAGATCCCATAGGGAGGGTGGGTAACTATTGCCCTATGGGTGGGCGTTGGGGGGGAGCTCTGTGAAAATCTGCCAATTGAACTGTGATAAAGCGTTAGCAGCAGGGTTAGACCCCTCAGCATCGTGGCTAGCGCGGACCCATACATTGTGTTTTAGGCACAGGAATGCTAGCCGGCGTAGTAGGCCTAGCACGGGGAGAGACGATGATGCCATCTTATTAATGCAGTGCGCTAGGCTGGTGTTTTTTGTTATGAAGCGTATATTTTTGTTAGCCAGGCGCGCGCCCCATATTTCTATTGCTACCACTATTGGGAACAAAAATTATTTTCCGGGCTAGATGCAGCTAAAAATTATTATTAATTTCGAAGCTGGTGGAGCTTGGTATAGATGGCCTAATACAATGAGTACCACACACTGCTACTATGCCCAAAATTATTTTCCGAGCTGGATGCAGCTAAAAATTATTATTAATTTCAAAGCTGGTGGAGCTTGGTATAGATGGTCTAATACAATGAGTACCGCACACTGCTACTATGCCCAAAATTATTTTCCGAGCTGGATGCAGCTAAAAATTATTATTAATTTCAAAGCTGGTGGAGCTTGGTATAGATGGTCTAATACAATGAGTACCACACACTGCTACTATGCCCAAAATTATTTTCCGAGCTGGATGCAGCTAAAAATTATTATTAATTTCAAAGCTGGTGGAGCTTGGTATAGATGGCCTAATACAATGAGTACCACACACACTGCTACTATGCCCAAAATTATTTTCCGGGCTAGATGCAGCTAAAAATTATTATTAATTTCAAAGCTGGTGGAGCTTAGTATAGATGGCCTAATACAATGAGTACCACATACTGCTAATATGCCCAAAGTTATTTTACAGGCAAGATGCAGCTAAAAATTATTAGTAATATGAAAGTTGGTGGAGCTTAGTATAGATGGCCTAATACAGTGATTTTCAACCTTTTTTGAGCCGCGGCACACTTTTTATACTTAGAAAATCCTGGGGCACACCACCAAACAAAATAGCACAAAATGACACTAAAACAGTCATATTATACATATAGTTAATAATATAGATTCTAAATTTATTTTACTCACTCAGTGTGAAACCTGGGCCTGTTTCGATAAACACAAAAGGGATATCCTGGCAGGAATGGTGGAAAGACACACACGAAGCTCTTCCTCAACAGTTCTCAGTTTCTCCCTGTTTTTAGCTTTTATCGCAGTCAAGCTTGAGAAGCCCAGCTCACATAGATATGTGGTTGAAAATGGGAGCAATGTCAAAATAGCTTTGTTGGCCAGAATGGGGAACTCCTTGGCAACAGATAACCAAAAACTGTCCAAAAGAAGATCAGCAAACTTTAGCTTTAAACCGCGATCTTGCTTCAGTTCAACAAGTTCCTCTTGCTCCTTTAAAGTCATGTCCTTTCCAGCAATGGATAATGAGCTGTATGGGTCCCTAACCCAGTCAAGGCATTCTGTGAAGGCTGAAGAGAAATAGAACGATAACTTCTCCTCAAGAGTTTTCAAATGTCTGCCAATCGCTTCGCACATTGCAGCAGTATTGTCATCATGCAGTTTCTCGGTGAGTGGGAACATCTGAAGGTTGCCATCCTGCACATGTTGTTGCCAGAGCTGCACCTTTAAACGGAATCCGTTCATTTTATCAGTGCTTGTAAGCAGGTTTTCATTTCGACCTTGCATCCGTGTGTTTAGTTCATTCAGATATTGAAATATATCAGCCAGGTATGCCAGCTTTGCACACCACTCATCACTTGCAAGCAGCTTTGAATAATCGGACCTCTCGTTTGTAAGAAATATTTTAAGTTCCTCTCGCAACTCATACACACGGGCCAGCACTTTGCCACGTGACAGCCACCTGACCTCCGTGTGGAGCAATAAGATTTTATGTTCCGCTCCCATTTCTGTACACAAAGACGCAAATAAGCGACATCTCAAAGGTCGCGTCTTCACAAAGTTCACTATGCGCACAACATCATCCAACACAGGAGCTAGATCTGCTGGTAAGGTCTTTGCAACGAGGGCCTCACGGTGCAAGAAACAGTGGGTAGCAAGAACATCTGGGTTTCTTTCTTTAACCCTACTTACAAAGCCTTTGATGCGCCCGACCATGGCTGCGGCTCCATCAGTGCAGACACCTGTGCAGTTTTCCCATGTAAGTCCACTTTTATCAAGATATTCCGATGTGACTTGGAATATTGCCTCTCCTGTTGATTTTTCTGTCAGTGCCTTGCAAAATAGGAAGTTTTCTCTAATGGCTTCACCATCCACAAAACACACATTGGCCAACAACTGACAATGTCCACTGATATCTGTCGACTCATCAAGTTGCAAGGCAAATTTCTTACTGATGCGCACCTTTTCCAAAACAACTGTTTCAATGTCCGCAGACAAGTCATCAATCCGTCTGGCAATTGTGTTATCAGAGAGAGGCACTTTAGCTATCTCTTTAGCTGCTTCAGGGCCAAGCATCTCATTTACAATAGCTTTACAAGCTGGTAGTATTAATGTTTCTGCCACAGTGTGGGACTTTTTTGATTTAGCTATGAGTTCAGCAACAAGGTAGCTAGCTTTGAGGGCTCTCTCATTTACCTTTGTGCTTTTTCTCAAAAAAGTTGCCCCTTTCTCATTGTTTGTACGTAAGCGTACAAAATACTCCATCGGTTTATTTTGAACGGAAGGGTGTTTCGTTTGGAGATGGCGTTTAAGTTTGCTTGGCACCATAGCGCTATTGGAAAGCTTCTCACCGCACACCAAGCACAGTGGTGTTGGTGCTGTCGCATCCCCAGTGGAAGTAAATCCAAATGAAAGATAGCTTTCACTGTATTGCCTTGAGCTCACCGTCTTGTCTTTTTTCTTTTGTCGAACTCTCATACTAGGGCCTTCATTTGGGTTAGAATTGTGTCCAGGGTCCTGTTCGGCATTTGCCTTTTCCATTCTCAAATACTTCTCCATCACTGCTGAGATAGTGTGCGCAGCCACACACTAAAATAGAAGAGTATTACATTATCTGCCACACTTAAAGGACCTCTGCTAGGCATATTTCATTCCTGAGGGCTTAAAAAGCAGCTCTCGTGGTGACAAGAAGCTGATTTAAACCCCCCAAGAGTGAACTTCGCGAGAGCTGTATGTGTGTGATAATAACTTCTATTACTACGGTCTGCATTTCCTGCTTGAATTGACACTAGTGACGTAGCACTCAGCTTTCTCTATAAGTAGAATAGAGCCGGCTGCCAAGTGCTACGCCACTAGAGTCAATTCAAGCAGGACATGACTGCTGAAGAACGTTACTAATATCATTTATTATTCCATACATACAACTCTCACGGAGTTCACTCTTGGGGGTTTTAAATCAGCTTCTTACCACCACAAGAGCTACTTTTTTAGCCCTCAAGAGTGAAATATGCCTGGCAGAGGTCCTTTCAATAAATTATTTATTTTAAAAAAGTGAAATAAAAAAGGATAACCCCCTCATATATTCAATCCCATGTAACCTCATAAATACAGTCCCACCTATATGAGCACATGATTATCAGCATCATATACTGTGGTGATGTGCACTGTACAGCGCCACAGTATATGGTGCTGATTATTATGTGGCTCATATACTGCAATATAAAGGGGTACAATGAGAAGTACTATGGCCATGAGGCCAGAGTACAAGTGCCAGCTCATATACTCAGCATATGAGCTGGTACTTGTAGTACTCCAGCCTCATGACTATAGTATTTCTCATTTTACATTTCTCATTGTTATATGCAGTATACTGCTGGAGTACTAAAAGTACCAGCTCATATGCTGAGTATTCTGCCAACAGTTCATATACTCAGGCAAAAGCTCATATAGTCAGCATTATTGGCGGGCATTACCTTGGCGGCGGGCAAATGCGAGAGTCTCTCCGCTCTCAGGATGACGCACCGGCCTCGGTGACGTCATTAAGTCGCGCGAGGTTCAAAGCTTGCGCATGTGTTATTGTACACGTCTCCTACATTGTAAGAAGGCGTGACTGCGCATCGAGCGCATTGCCGGGAAACAAAACACAGGGGGCACCATAGTTTGGCGAACTTTCCCCGCGGCACACCCGACCATGTGTCGCGGCACACTAGTGTGCCGCGGAACACTGGTTGAAAATCACTGGCCTAATAGAATGAGTACCACACACTGCTAATATGCCCAAAATTATTTTACAGGCAAGATGCAGCTAAAAATTACTATTAATTTCAAAGCTGGTGGAACTTGGTATAGATGGCCTAATACAATGAGTACCACACACTACTACTATGCCCAAAATTATTTTACAGGCAAGATGCAGCTAAAACTTATTAGTAATTTGAAAACTGGTGGAACTTGGTATAGATGGCCTAATACAATGAGTACCACACACTACTACTATGCCCAAAATTATTTTACAGGCAAGATGCAGCTAAAAATTATTAGTAATTTGAAAGCTGGTGGAACTTGGTATAGATGGCCTAATACAATGAGTACCACACACTACTACTATGCCCAAAATTATTTTACAGGCAAGATGCAGCTAAAAATTACTATTAATTTCAAAGCTGGTGGAACTTGGTATAGATGGCCTAATACAATGAGTACCACACACTACTACTATGCCCAAAATTATTTTACAGGCAAGATGCAGCTAAAAATTATTAGTAATTTGAAAGCTGGTGGAGCTTAGTATAGATGGCCTGATAGAATGAGTACCACACACTGCTAATATGCCCAAAAGGTTTTACTTGGCTACGTGCAGTAAAAAATGTGTATTACAGACCCTAAAGGATTTGCTTAGCTAGTTTTAGCCAAATGCTGTGAAAAACACTTGCACAGCACTAAAACTGACCTGCCTAGGAAAAAGTGATAGGAACTGATGTAACCTAGCCCTCAAAAGTGCTGCAATTACAACTAGTCACTACTCCCAACCTATCTGTCTATTTAAGAGCACAGACCTGCCTGCTAAAAGTCGTAGGAAATGCTGTAACCTAGCCCTCAATAGGGCTGCAATTAGAACTAGTCCCTACTTCCAAGCTATCTGTCTATTTCAGATAAAATTCGCTTGCAATTCTCACAGTTATACTGTATAGCGCGCACACAGCAGCAGCGGTGCGGGCTAACACTCAGCTGCAGCAGTGAGAAAATGGTGGCGACGGGGAAAATGGCTGTGTCTTATAGGGCAAGGACATGTGACATACACAGCCAATGACACATGCCCTTGCTTGTGTGAAAAAAAGCACTTTGCTCCGTGTGTGCGCTGCTGATAGGCTGACAGACTGCACCTCCCCACTGTAAATGCGGGAAAGAGAAAAAAAAATGGAGATCTTCATTATTTCTGCAGAGATCCATCCCATGCCCCTCCCCCCACCCCGCTGTACACTCAAACTGTGTATTAACATTGATTATCAGCATTACTGTGAAAAAATCCAGTTACGATTTTGGTGCACGAACAGTTATCGAACATAACCTCGAACAGCCGGATTTTTTTCAAATCTTTCGGGTTCGTCGAACGGCTCGAACACCGCCCAAAACAGCTCGAATTTGAGATTGGCAAACAGTTCAATTCGAACACCGCTCATCTCTAATCCCAAGGTCCAACTGGGTCCCGGCTTCCACTATGTTAACCCGGTGTGCCGTCAGCGAGATGTACCGTCCCTGCCCTCAAGCACTTGTCCACGTGTCCGTGGTTAGGTGGACTTTCCCAGTAACTGCGTATTTGAGGGCACAGCTAATGTTTTGGGACACATGCTTGTGTAATGCGGGGACGGCACACCAGGAGAAATAGTGGCAGCTGGGGACCGAGTACCGAGGGACAGCCGCCATCAGGTTGGGGAACGCTTCCGTCTCCACGAGCGTAAAAGGCAACATTTCGAGCGCAAGCAGTCATGAAATGTGAGAATTTAGTAGTGTGGCCTGTGGGGCGTTGGCTGCATATTTACGCTTGCGTTCCAAGGACTGGGGTATGGACGACTGAACGCACGCTGCTGGGACAAGGACATGGACGTGCTTACTGAGGCTGCTACTTGAGAGTGCTCAACGAATGGTGCAGGGCAGGAGGCATCTTCGCATGCACCATGGACAGGGGATTGGCTTGAATGCACAAGAGTGGAAGAAGCAATGGTGTCACCTGCAGACACTGTTCCTGGACTCTGGGGTTCGGCCCACAAAGTCAGGTGCTTTCCTGCCATGTGCCTGATCATGCTGGTGGTGGTCAGGCTGGTCGTTTTGCCACCCTTGCTGATGCTGGCCTGGCTGGTGGTGCAAATGGCCTTTTGGGGTTATCGGCAGAGACTTTTAAAAACAACCAGACTTGGGAAGACCTAACAGTTGTACTGGCAACTTCCTTCATATTGGTGTTATGGGGAACGGTTGCCTGCCTTCTGTCTGCGGCCAACACACTGCTTCTTCCTGCCTTTTGGGGTGCTCTGCCTCGCTCCCCCTGTGTGCTGCTGTCCTCGCTCTGCATGTCCTCCTGCCAGGTTGGGTCAGTTACTATATCATCCACCACCTCGTCTTCCACTTCCGCACCCTGGTCCTCCTCCTGAGTTTCTGGCAATTGTGTCTCATCATCGTCCACCTCTTGTGACACTTTCCCACCGTCGCCTTTGTGTGACCGTGGCTGCTCAAATATTTGGGCATCGCTACACGCGATCTCCTCTTGCCCCGCTTCAAGTGGACCGGGCGAGAGGCCCAAATCTATAAATGTAAAAGTAAACAGCTCTTCAGAGTGTCCACGTGTGGGATCGGTTGTCTCCGGGCACTCGGCAAGGTGGGAGGAAGGAGGATCAGGTTGAGGAATATGCTGTCCAGACTCACGGCTACTGAGACTTGACCATGTGGAAGACAGGGTGGTGGTGGTGGCTAAGTGACTGGAAGCATTATCCGCTATCCAACCAACAACCTTTTGACACTACTCTGGGTTCAATAGTGGTGTGCTGCGGTCCCCTAGAAATTGGGACAGGAAGGTCAGGCGAGAAGATGTGGGTGTTTGTTGTGGCACAATTTCAGCTTGCCCACGGCCTTGTCCTCGGCCTCTGCATGCACCATCACCATCACATCCAGTACCCCGTCCCTTGCACGTGCCTTGCCCATTTTAAATGGAGGACAGTATCTTCCACGCTCACTACAAATGACTGAGTTTGGAGGGAACTTATATGTGATCCGTGTGACAGAGAAAACACAGTTTTAAATACCTGGCCTGTAGGTAAGTAGTGTGAACAGCAAACTGCTGTGAATTGCTTCACTGACACACTGAAAGAAATTTTTAATGGAGGCCAGAAATGGCAGTATTTTCTGACAACGTATATGTGATCCGTTTGACGGAGAAACCACAGTTTTAAATAGCTGGATTTTTAGCGCTGTAATATGGAAAGGACAGAAAAATGGTGTTCCCTGGATTGCTTTTTAAGCAAATAATGAGGATTAAGATCCAAAAAAAGCATTCCTGGCCTCTGAGACCTGGGCCTTAGTATAGAAATATCTAACAGCAGCAGGACGCAGAATTGGAATGGAGCCTCTTGTGCTATATGCACTGCAGTCTGCTATATACCCTGCCTGCCTGCCTATATACACTGCCTGCCTGATATCTCTGCAGATGGATTAGTTAGTCCTCAAAATGACTGTTTGATAAGATGGATATGCGTAATGTACGGTTTTTCTCCCTACACTACCTAATACACAAGCAAATCTCTCCGTGACGCAGCAGCACCTCTCCCTACACTGTCTGATTACAAAGTGACTGTGACGAGCACAGCGGCGCCAGGTCTGATATAGACCTGATGACGCTGTGCGGCCAGCCAATCACTGTAATGCCACAACCATCATGGCTGCGGCATTATAAAGAGTGGCAGGCAATCACTGTATGTTGATTGGCGCTCTAAAGGGCGCCAAACATGCAGGAAGGGGACCCGAGCTCCCGCCAAGCAACCCCGGAAATACTCGGCGAGCGCTGAGCATCTCGAGCAGTGAGATGTTCGGGCAAGCACCGAGCAGTAGCGAGCATGCTCGCTCATCACTAGTGTCTAGAAAACTCTGGTTGGTGTCGCCTATGAAGTTAATCATCAACAGATTAAAAAACTGACAGACTCCAAGGACGTAAGGTGACTATATTAATATATTGGTCACTGATATTATTTTTGAACATCTGATATATATTTTGTACATTTTGAGCTGTTTGGTTCTTATTCTATTTTAACAGATGAAAATAAGTACACTGTAATTGAGATGGAAAATATATATTTTTTTATTTAGTTGCCCAATAATTCTGCACACATTGTTCTCCAAAGAAAGACAAAACCGCACTTTTACTTTCTTAAATATTCAGGTTTTACTTTTATTAACCTTTTGCATTGACCGACAGCACTGTAGTTGTTTAATATTAAAAGTAATCATCAAAAATATAAATTGCCTAATAATTGTCCGCATAGTGTATAGAAAAATAATCTCTAACTACGACATATAAAAAGTGGCATCTTATAATGAGATGAAAAGAAGAAAAAAATTCTGGAATATGGAATAATTATATTGGTAAGGGGAAGAGCTAGTAAATTAATAGTATTATTTTTTATATGATTTTTTTTATTTCTGATGTATATGGGAATAAATATAAAAAAAAAATCACTACCAGTCGCCATGAAGTTCTCTGCCGTTCCTCTGGACTCTAAACTGTCACCCATGATGCCCACATCAGTGTATAGGGCAGAGCAGGCCATGAGCCGCTGCCTGGTAGGTAGCACAGGAGGGTTCCGTCACCTCTAGCATCACCTGCACACGACCAACTGCCATTTACTTTCAACTGTCGACTGAAGCGATCTGACCGAGGTCTGCAGGCGGGAAGATAATTATGAGAATGGCGTCTACTGGACATGGACAAGAGAACGAAGGGAAGAGAGCGAGAGAAGAGCCCAGCGTGACCGGATTCAAGAAGAGGCGATTGGACGAGCCAACACCTGGATGCAGCGGAGACCGTGGATCATCCAGCCCCTATGCCAGGCTTAACATCAGCCGCTTCAACATCCACCAAGTCTTGGGTAGGGGCGCCTTTGGCAAAGTAAGTCCTGCATCTTTTTTTATTTATTTGAAATCTGAAGCATTTATTATATCCCCATGTATTCTTCTCTGCTGTCAGCCATGTCATGCTTTGTTGTTTGTCATTGTAGCGTTCTTCTGTGAGATTACATTTAAGATATCACCATAGTTAGGTCTAGTGCTGCTGTAACATGGTATTTTTTATGCTGGATGTTTTTCCTCAGGGGTCACAGCTGTAGGGGGTATGGGACATTGTTTTTTTTCACGTCATTGTCAATATAGGCTACAATCAGGCTGCCATATTGTGAATGACATTGATCTCTGTGTTTTTATTAAATATAGATAGACATTGATATTGACCACACTAATGGCAACTCAAAGCATGACAGTTGGTGCTGATAGTATTCCATGTAAAGGGGAGGGAGGGAGATCGAGGAGCTAAATGCAGAACTCCTCCCTCCACTTTCCCCCTCCTCCCCCATCCCTCTTACATAGAATATTTTCAGCACCAACTGTCATCTCCTATCTCAGTAATGTAACAATCTGTCTTCACTGAATATAGATTTTACCATGAAATAGAGAATTTTGAAAGCTAAAAATCAGTCCTGGCGGAGAAAAAACAGATTTCTCTGAAAAGATTTATTGCAAAGTTGCTTATTTTCATGTGTGCTATTGATTTATGAAATACAAATTAAAATGATAATTATTCATTAAAGGGAACCTGTCTTGTCCTGTGTACTATGTAAACTGCCCCCATTGCGTTGATATTGATGCAATGTGTATCACTAACACGCTTTTTTCATTTAAATTGGCGCTAATATAATACAGCTCTGGCAAAAATGAAGAGACCACTGCAAAATGTTCATTTTCTCTGATTTTTCTCTTTCTAGGTATATTTTTGAGTAAAATGTACATTGTTGTTTTATTCTATAAACTACTGACAACATGTCTCCAAAATTCAAAGCTAAAAATGTTGTATTTATTTGTAGCAAATGAGAGATCGTCAAAATAAAAAAGAAGCCGTGCTTTCAGACCTGAAATAATGCAAAGAAAACAAGTTCTTATTCATTTAGAAACAACAACACTCATGTTTTATCTCAGGGAGAGTTCAGAAATCAATATTTGGTGGAATAACCATGATTTTTAATCCCAGCTTTCATGCGTCTTGGCTGCTTTCCACCAGTCTTTCACACTGCTTTTGGGTGACCTTATGCCACTCCTGGCACAAAAATGTAAGCAGTTCTTCTTTGTTTGATGGCTTGTGACTATCCATCTTCCTCTTGATTACATTCCAGAGGTTTTCAATGGGGTTCAGGTCTGGAGACTGGGCTGGCCATGACAGGGTCTTGATGTGGTGCTCCTTCATCCACACATTGATTGACCTAGCTGTGTGGCATGGGGCATTGTCCTGCTGGAAAAAACAGTCCTCAGAGTTGGGGAACATTGCCTGAACAGAAGGAAGCAAGTGTTTGTCAAGGATAACCTTGTATGCAGCTTGATTCATACGTCCCTCGCAAAGATTAACTTGCACAATTCCAGCCTTGCTGAACCATCCTCAGATCATCACCGATCACCGAGGCTTATATGCCTCTCCAGGTCTCCATCTAACCATTAGACGACCAGGTGTTGGGCAAAGCTGAAAATTAGACTCATCAGAGAAGATTACCTTACTCCAGTCCTCTATGATCCAATCCTTATGGTCTTGGCAAACTTCAGCCTGGCTCTCCTTTGCTTCTCATTGATGAAAGGCTAGGAGCCTGTTCATTTAGTCATAGAGGTGCGATTCCTGGCATTTATTCAGGGTTTGTGCCACCCACGCATTTGAATTCTGCTCCCGGCTGGCGCTGATGTAAGTATGGGGCGCTTGCGCAGTATGTCTTGCCAGTAAAGCTTGTAGTGCTGGGAGCCGCACATGCGCTCTGACTAGCGGCTCCCTGCGCTTGCACAGTGACACTGCTGTGTAGTTCCCAGCTTCACTGTGTGCGGCCGGAGACGCTCGTCACAGCACATGTGCGGCTCCCAGCGCTACAAGCTTTGCTGGCATGACATACTGCGCAAGCGCCCCATACTTACATCAGCACAAGCCGGGAGCAGAATTTAAATACGTGGGCGGCACAAACCCTGAATAAATGCGAAGAATCGCACCTCTATGACTAAAAGAGCAGGTATGATACAAACATATAAAGTGGATTTTACATATTATATTAGCGCCAATTTTAATGAAAAAAGCGTGTTAGTGATACACATTGTATTACTAACGCAATAGGAGCAGTTTAGATTCTACACAGGGAATGACAGGTTCCCTTTAAGACCTTTCCATAGCCCATCCATGGAGCAGGCAGTGCATTATGCTGATAGATGGATTTGCTCCTCTACCTAGACCTGGTTACCAGCAGACTGAGCGACCATTCAGTTTACTCATGTGCCTTGTGTGCTATAAAATCCAGATTACTTCCACTCCCTGCAGATGCCTTCTAAGTATTCTCCATTTGTCTCTCTTAGGTGGTCCTGGCATCAGTCCCCGGCCGAAACATCCAAATGGCTGTCAAAATGATAACCAAAAAAGAGGACAATGAGGACACCATCATGAGAGAGCGGCAGATACTCCTGGCTGCCAGAGACTGCCCATTCTTATGCCACCTCTATGCCGCACACCAGTCTCTGCAGAGGGCATATTTCATCACGGAGTATCTGTCCGGTGGCAGCCTAGAGAATTTGATCAGGATGTGCGGCTGCCTGAACATCGGCAATGTGAGGTGAGAAAGTGGAGAATGTATGTAAAAGAGAACTAAGGAGATGGAAAAAAAATCTGGGGTCAGGATGTAGCTAAGGTAGCAATGGCAGGTCATATACAGTATTTAGTGTGCTGGATGCAGCAGGTGGGGTGCCATGGTATTTGGGGATTGCTAGAGAAGGATTTGATGACATTGATACTACACTCTGTTCTCTCCATCAGATTCTACACAGCAGAGATCGTATGTGGCCTCCAGTTCCTCCATGGACACAACATCGTCCACCGGTAAGCAGGACGTTCCTCCTTCTCTCTGTCCCCTTTACATTCTAGAGATATGACCCCCAGCTTTCCTTGTGTCCTGCCACTTATTCTATCTGATCTTGCAATGACTCAATTTCCATCTCTTTTATCACTGGACAGATTTCTCATTTTTTTTTTTCATTACAGAGACATAAAGCCAGATAACATCATGTTGGATGCAGATGGCCACATCCGTATAATCGACCTTGGGCTCGCCCAAGATGGCGTTACCTCCTCCAAAAACATCTCTGGAGTGACGGGCACTTTCCACTACATGGCCCCTGAGGTGTTTCGTAGAAAACGATACGGCGCAGCAGTGGACTGGTGGAGCCTGGGGATTGTCGTTTCCAGGATGGCAGCAGGACGATTCCCATTTTACAACGGCCCCATCAAGCAAATGGCTTTCAAAGCTATCATCAATGAAAAGCCAAAATTTCCATCTTGGCTTGATGCTCATGTGAAACATCTCATTAAGAAGCTGCTGCGCAAAGACCCTCAGACACGCCTGGGTGTGAGCGGGAACATCCGGGAGCATCCATTCTTTACCACCATCGGCTGGGAGGAATTGGAGGAAAGGAGAGCAGAGCCACCATTTTCACCATTCAGGCAAGTTCTGGAGAACCATCATCTGCAGTGGCCGGAGCATACAGTCCTTCACCCCGTGGACAGATTTACGTACATGTCACCAAGCTGGGCCCGGTAAGGATCTCTTCATCTGGGGATAACTCCCATCAGGTGTTCTCACATTGTGGTAATCATCATCATTCATCTTGTCTTTTTTCACATTTTCTAACAATGACTTTATGTCTCTGTTTCTCTTAGGTGGATGAAAAGATCTGGACTGTAAAAGAATCCACGACCATCTGGTGAGTGACCTCTGTTCACACAGGACACCTATGATATCAGTACATTGTATCTGATGTTACATAGGGGAATGGTTCATTATAAAGACCATTCCCCTAATATAACAGAAGATCTGGCAGAGAGAATAATCAATGTCTTCCTTTTTTGTCTTGCAGGATGAGCCCCTGCCAACTGCCCAGAACTTCATGCCTCCTGACCCGTACCTCGTCTCTGCTGGTGTACTTCACCTCGGCTGCCCTTCAACATCATATCTCTCCAAAACATCTTCATGCCGGACCACTGCCATTGTTTTGCTGCCCCAGACCCTTGACTTGGCCTCCTCTAATACTGGGCTGGCAACTGACATCCCTCCATCCAGAAGATCTTCTACCCCAGGAATGGCCTGTGCTAAGTTTCCATCTGATGTGTTCAAAAGCAATAGTCCTGGGCAGCTGAGCAGAAGAATGTATAGAGCGGCCATTATCACCTTAGCACAGGCCTGGTAAGTACCGCACCCATCACCCATCACATCACCCACACTACTATAGGCATACATATAGCACACCGTACATTTCCGCACATAGATATAGGACATAGATCGGCTTTTGATCCTGGGATTTAATCTGATCGCCATATTTGGGGTCAGGAAGGAATTTTTCCCCTTAATATGAGGACAATTGGCCCATTCCTCATAGGGGTTTTTCGCCTTCCTCTGGATCTACACGGCCTTAAATAGGTTTGGTATCATAAATTAATAAGTAGATTCACACACTAGTAGCAAAAGAGAAATTTTAGAAAAATTTAAATTTTCTTTGTTGACAATTAAAATTAGTTCTCAAAAATAAAAAGGATAATTAGTCTAAGTAACTAAAATGATTTTTATATATCACACTTACATTACACAGGTTAGGTACATTACACAGGTTAGGTATCAGCCTTTGATCTTGGGATTCATTCTGATCGCCATATTTGGGGTCAGGAAGGAATTTTCCCCCCTGATACGAGGACAATTGGCTTATTCCTCACAGGGGGTTTTCGCCTTCCTCTGGATCAACACGGCCCATAAATAGGTTAAGTCTGATAAATAAATACAAAAAGTAATAAATAATAATAAATAAATACAATAAATAATAATACATTTAGTATGCTAGGTTAGTAAGGAGACTCACACTATAGTAGCAGAACAAAAAAGGTATAAAATTACAATAATTTTAGTTGAAAAGATATGTAATTTCAGACATTGAAATAATCAAATCCAAACCTACAAAAATAATTTATATATTTTTTCATTTGTATTTACATTACATTAGGTATCAGCCTTTGATCCTGGGATATATTCTGACCGCCATACTTTATTTGGGGTCAGGAAGGAATTTTCCCCCCTGATATGAGGACAATTGGCTTATTCCTCACAGGGGGTTTTCGCCTTCCTCTGGATCAACACGGCCCATAAATAGGTTAAGTCTGATAGATGAATAATTTTCACATATACATAATACTAAAATATAAAATAATTCAATCTATAAATAAAATCTTCTTTTTACCCCCCTTATATCTTTGTGCTTGTCTTTATTTCATTGGACGTCCATGTAGTCATTATTATGCTGCCCCTTATGTCTTAAGGCCCAATACACATTAGAATAAATTTGCTTGAACGCCCCTGATATCGTTACTATCCTATGGTGATAAATCAGCTAATTGCTGTGATTCCTGGGAGTGTTGGGTCCGGAGCAGGAGATGCTGTTACCTTTCTCCATTTTGGCTAATAAATGAGAACACTGAGCTGGGTTCCTCCATTAATTACCCAGATGTTCCTCAAAGGACATTGGAAAGAATGGGTTTTCTAAACCAGACAGTAATTGCACTGCTCATATAATAGGGGAGAGGGTTTGTTACAATGTGTCAGTGCAGCTGGGAACTATGAAACTCACAGAGCATTGCCTGGACTGGATACGCTGGATGTGGCTCAGTGGGAGATGGTGGATCTGCAACAATGTTGCCCCCTGCAGTCAGGACCCCACATATCATGGACGCCACATGATCAGATCCTCCAGAGAACATTCATGAAGAAGGAGAATCCCCTGTAGAGAGGCGTCCACAGCGAGGTACATGATAGGAGCAGTTATTGTTTCATTCCCCAGGTATCTCTATCTGGGAATGCAGGATGACAACCAATATGGCTGCCATTACTGCTCTTACAGGGGGCATCACTAAGCTCTCATACATCCTGAATAGTACATGGTGTAATGACACGTCCCCTCACATTACCTGCTTAGTTGGGTAGATTTCATATTACAGAGTGTGGGAAAGCTGACTGACAGGAGCCATAGCCCCCAACCGTCCCGTATTCGGCGGGACTGTCCTGCGTCCCGTCTCGACTCAGCTCTTCTCCCGGCTCATTTAGACCTATTACAGTTATCTCTTATCAGAATATAATACCGAAGGAGAGAGAATTGTAGCCAATATATAAACAATATTTGTAAATGGCGCTGATCTAAAAAAAAACTGCCAGAGATAGAGCTATTAATAAAAATATATATTTATTATCCACAAAATAGAAAGATATATACGGTCCACTAAGTGGCTAAGGTGAGAGAAATGACCAATAGTGGCAGATGTAAAACAGTCAGAGAAAGAAGAGCACATCCCACATAGCAGGACCTCCACAACAACCATCTGTAAAAATAATTGATAGACACTAGTATATATAGATCACGCTAGAGCTGCCACAAAGACAACAGTCTCATGGTTCATGTATTATACACAGAAATATGTCCGACTCATACCAAACCAACAGTGCCGTATGGAAGAAATATACAGTATATGTGTGTATATTGGCCGTGTAGCGTATTTGTGCACCTGTGTATTAATTTAACACTTCAGGTGTCCGGGCCTTATATTTTTTCCTTTTTCTTTTTTGTAGTGCTTGATAATGCACACTGAGGAATTTCAGATACCCTCATATCACAGTAGTATATCCCACTCCTCAAAAAGTTAGTTACCCTTAGGTAATCTCAGCAGCACTATAACAAAATGGTCTTAGTCACTAGATGCAATTTCTATTCCCACCAACAAAGCAGCCAAAGCCACCTCCACCCACCCCATGGTGGTTACAAGCAGCCTCTTACCCAGAATTGTCACAAGAGCCTCCAAAAAGTAATTATAACAGCCTTCTTCCCACAACACCTGCAATTTTCACTTTAAGGGGTTGTCTGGTCAAAATAGATAAGTCTGCAGTTACTCTGTGTGACTGCAGACTTATGAATCTCCCAGGTTGGCTGGTTTCAGACCGGCATGTATGAGATATACATACCCCTGGCCAGTGGGCGCAGAGTCGCTCTCCATACACTTGTAAGGAGCAAGGCTGCCCCCTCTAGTCGGACACGCTTATTGGCCATCCGTGTCACTAGATGGGGTGCGGCCTTGGCTCTATCAAGTGTATGGAGAGCGAAGCTGCACCCACTGGTCGAGGGCATGTATAACTCATACATACCCTCTGTTCCCGAGTCTGAAACCGGCAAATCCCCACAGCGCACAGTGCCTGCATAATTCATAAGTCTGCCGTCATTCTGTGTGATTACAGACTTATCAGTTTTGACTGGACAACCCCTTTAAATACACCCACATATGCGTCCCTCCTACATGCTCTCCTATATCATCTGCTGATGATTGCGCCACAGAAGTTATATTTTACTACAGCTGTGTGAGAGTGTCAGCGGCATTTAGATGGTTAAATCAGCAGCAGTCTAAGCTAGCTCTGGTTGCTGCTGTTCACACAGGCACTGACTGTATAACACAGATGACACCTGCAGAGTACAGAGCAGGTTCATATCCTGAGCCCGCTCCCAACATATGTCACCAGTAAATCCAATGGTTGGAAAGGATCAATGGTGTTTGGTCATTCAATCAATTCAGGGCTGAAGGTGCTTAGGTGACCATATGAACATTTTGATGTACAGAAAATTAATCTCTGGAGTCTCAATAAATGTGAACTATTAATTCAAAATTTACATCTCTTGAAGCAACAACTTTGCCTCCATTTGCAAGGCAGGATCACGAAGCCACTCTCGGATAGGAACATTTGTATATTGCATATTTAGAAGAAACACCCAAAGGTAATAAATACAGGTTTACCCTGCATCATAATAAAAAAACTATGGCTCAGGGTGATGTGTATTTCTGTAATGAGGGGGGTGCGGACTAAGGATACGATTATCAAGGTGTGCAGAATTATTAGGCAGCTTGTTTTCCTCAGACAAAATGGGCTAAAAAAAGAGATTTAACTGACTGAAAAGTCTTACAGAGGGATGTAGCACTCTTAAAATTGCTAAGATATTGAGGTGCGATCACAAAACCAGCAAAAGTTTTGTTGCCAATAGTCAACAGGGACACAAAAAACATGGTGAGAAAAATAAGACTCACATTAACTACCAAATATTTGAGAAGAATCAAACATGAAGGGACAAAGAAGAAATTGTCCTCCAGTGCTGTCATATTCCAGATCTGCAACCTCCCTGGAGGACCAGAAGTACAAGGTGCTCAGAGACATAACCAAGGTGAGGAGGCCGAAACCCAGCCGCCACTGAACAAGACACAGAAATGGAAACATCTAGACTTGGCCAAGAAATATCTGAAGACAGATTGTTCAGATTGTCCCCTTTCTTATAAGTGTCTAGTAGTGATGAGCGAGCACTAAAATGCTCGGGTACTCGTTGCTCGGGTCGAGCACATTGGAATACTCGGGTGCTCGACCTGAGCAACGAGCCCAATGTAAGTCTATGGGAATCTCGAGCATTTTTCAGGCGGCTCCTCCCTTCAGTCTGCAGAGGGCCTAAAAATTGCCCAAATCGATGGGAACAGAGCTCAAGTAACATGGGAACAGCATGGGGAAGACCCCTGGAAGCATCTCTGACTCTCATATCACTGCTGTCAACAACAATGTCAGAGTATTATGCCACTTTTACGGACTCATAAACATACAAAAACGAAACCAAAATGGATTTTCCTGAGAAATATGTTAAGGAACATCCTTTCCAGGGTAATGACTTGTATATAAGGCAAAATAAGTAACCAAAAATACTCCTCCACACCTTGGGCTATGTTCACACGTAGCAGTTTTGATGCTTTTTTGCACTTTTGCATTGCTTTCAACCAAGACAAATGCATTCACCAGGAAATGTCATTTTAACATTTTACAACCTTATCTGGCCATGTGGTGTGTGACACATCATCAGACACATGCATACAGTGCTGAAAAGACATGGGAACAGCATGGGGAAGACCTCTGGAAGCATTTCTGACTCCCAGGTCACTGCCTAAAAGTGTGCCCATCATAAGTGTTCCTTGGCGCATGCGTAGATGCCTCCCGCCATGCACCTGTCGTTGCAGACTTGCAACAATCACCGTCCACGTCCTTGTTCCAGTGCAGCGTTCAGTTGTCCCTACACCATTCCTTGGAATGCAAGCGCAAGTATGCAGCCAGCCACCCACCAACCCACAGGCTGCAATACTATACTGCCAAATTTTTGACAGCTGTTTGCACAGGAAATGTGGCCTTTTAGGCTCGTGGAGGCGGAAACTTTTCATAAGCAAATGCCGGCGGCGGCCGGGTGTCCTTACTCGGTCCCCAACCACCACTGTTTCTCCCGGTGTCGTCTCCGCCTTCCACAATCACGGGTCCCACAACATTACCCGTGCCCTCCTCAGTGCACTTACTGGGAAGGACCGCCTAACCACAAACACGTGGACAGGTGAATGTGGCCAGGGACGGTACAGAGCCAGTCCACAGCTTTTTTTGCTGAGTTGTATTTCACCACAGCCATATTCTTTAGCTCGGTGAAAAGACTGACATAAAAGGAAACCGTATCTACTCTGGGTGTCATTTCTCCCAGGAAGTCCTCTGAAGCAGCTTTTGCAGAAGGAATGGCAGCCCATCTAACATCAACTAGCACTTCTCGGTGGTGCTTTGACACACAAACATCTTTCTTTGCGCATTTAATTTCAGGACTACAGAGTTGGGCAATGGCCTGATCTGCAATCCAGTTTAAGAAATAACATGCACAAGCACGTCCAATCCACATTAAAAAAACAGCCATAGAGTGTCCGGGAATCTTCCCCCACACTTTTCTTAGCCAGGGCTGCTTCTCGGCAGGGTTGGACGGACCCACCTGAAAACCGGAGACTCCTCCGGTGGGCCCTGGCTTCTCCTTCAGGAGAGTTCTTAGTGCCGAGGTGAGGCCATGATAATGATAGAGGCCACTATCTGCTTATTTTTCTGTTACTTGGAATGCAAGCGCAAGTATGCAGCCAGCCACCCACCCACAGGCTGCAATACTAAACTGCCAGATTTCTGGGCAGCTGCTTGGACTTGAAATGGAGCCTTTTAGGCTCGTAGAGGCAGAAGCTTTTCACAGCCTCATGCCGGCGGCGTCCGGGCGTCAATACTCGGTCCCCAGCAACCACTATTTCTCCCGGTATCGTCTCCGCCTTCCACAAGCACGGGTCCCACAACATTACCCGTGCCCTTCCCAGTGCACTTACTGGGAAGGACCGCCTGCGCACAAACACGTGGCCAAGTGAATGTGGCCAGGGACGGTATGGAGCCAGTCCACAGCTTCTTTTGCTGAGTTGTATTTCACCATAGCCATATTCTTAAGCTTGGTGAAAGGACTTGGGAAACCATATCTACTCCAGCTGTGATTTCTCCCAGGAAGTCCTCTAAAGCTGCTTTCACTTGAAATGTGGCCTTTTAGGCCCGTGAAGGCGGAAGCTTTTCACAACCTCATGCCTCGTGTCCATACTCTGTCCCCAGTCGTCACTATTTCTCCCGGTGTTGTCTCCGCCTTCTACAAGCGCGGGTCCCTGAACATTACTGCTGGTACTTTTCTGTGGGAATCTGCTTACCTCCTACCAGCCTGGAATATTTCCAGTAAACTATGGTACAACACCATGGTATTAGCACTGTCCCAGTACCAGTAGCGAAGCCTTCCACAATTTCCTTCTCAGGAATTTTATTTGGTAGACTGAGTGGCTGCCCAAATACATTAGTTTCTCACAAAGGAGCTGAAGATAGAGTGGCAGTAGGTGCAAGTTTCCCCAGCCTGTTAGATATCAGAGGGTGAACGGCAGCACATTGGATCAGTGGTTAGCACTGAAGCCTTGCAGCGTTGGGATCCTGGGTTCAAATCCCAGCAAGGACAATATCTGCAAGAATTTTGTATGTTCTCCCCGTGTTTGCGTGGGTTTCCACCTCAGTAAAAAAGCAGCCATAGAGTGTCCGGGAATCTTCCCACACACTTTTTTTTAGCCAGGACTGCTTCTTGGCAGGGTTGGACGGTCCCACGAAGAATCCTCTGGTGTGCCCTGGCTTCTACATCAGGAGAGTTCATGATAGCGCTAACTTTGCAGCTGCTATGGGGCTCTTGAGCGGGGGAGAAAGGTGAACCCTCAGAATCAAATCCTCTGGTGGGCCCAATGTTTTTCAATCTGAAACAGCTTCTCAGTGGGAGTTGTATTTCATCACAGCCATATTCTTTAGCTCTGTGAAAGGACTGGCATAGAGGGAATCTGTATCTACTCCGGCTGTCATTTCTGCGTCACCAGGTTCCGCCCATTGTCACACACGACCATGCCTGGCTGTATGTTCAGCGGTGAGAGCAACACATCAAGCTGCTGTGTTACAGCTTTCAACATCTCTACAGCGCTAGGTGGTTTGTCACCTAAGCATTAAGCATGTTATCTTCAGCACAGCCTGTTGCCGCTTGGCCAAGGCAGTGCTGCAGTGCTTTCAGCTTGTGACTGATGTGGTAATTTCAGAGATGGAGGAGGAGGTGCAAGAGCTGAACAATGTGATTACATTGAGGTTACATTGGCGACTTTGTTTTTATACTAAAGAAAGATCCTACTGTTTTGTTTTGTTTTACGTTATTTTTTAAGGCAAATGCATTTACAGGGAAATGTCATATTTACATTCTACAACCATATCTGGCAATGTGGTGTGTGACACATCATCAGACACATCCTGTTTCATTGATGATGGAGGGACTCTGAATGACACATAGAGCAGGGCCACAGTAATAAGTATGACATGTTCCCATTAGAAAGGAGAGGGTCTGCTATACAGTTATAAGGCATGCAGTGAATCCAACGGCTGACCAAATTTAGGAAAAACCCCACTAACAAATTAAAGACACATAGAGCAGGGCCACAGTAACGACAAATTCCCATTAGAAAGGAGAGAGTCTGCTATACAGTTATAGGGTATGCAGTGAGTCCAACGGCTGACCAAATTTAGGAAAAACCCCACTAAGAAATTAAAGACACAGAGAGCAGGGTCACAGTAATGAGTATGACTTGTTCCCATTAAAAAGGAGAGGGTCTGCTATACTGTTATAGGGTATGCAGTGAGTCCAACGACTGACCAAATTTAGGAAAAACCCAACTAAGAAATTAAAGACACATAGAGCAGAGCCACACTAACAAGTACGACATGTTCCCATTAGAAAGGAAAGGGTCTGCTATACAGTCATATGGTATGCAATGAGTCCAACGGCTGACCAAATTTAGAAAAACCCCACTAAGAAATTATAGACACATAGAGCAGGGCCACAGTAACGACAAATTCCCATTAGAAAGGAGAGAGTCTGCTATACAGTTATAGGGTATGCAGTGAGTCCAACGGCTGACCAAACTTAGGAAAAACCCCACTAAGAAATCAAAGACACAGAGAGCAGGGCACAGTAACAAGTACGACTTGTTACCATTAGAATGGAGAGGGTCTGCTATACAGTTATAGGGTATGCAGTGAGTCCAACGGCTGACCAAATTTAGGAAAAACCCCACTAAGAAATTAAAGACACATAGAGCAGGGCCACAGTAATGACTAATTCCCATTAGAGAGAATCTGCTATATAGTTATAGGGTATGCAGTGAGTCCATCTGCTGACCAAATTTAGGAAAAACGCAACTAAGAAATTAAAGACACATAGAGCAGGGCCACAGTAACGACAAATTCCCATTAGAAAGGAGAGAGTCTGCTATATAGTTATAGGGTATGCAGTGAGTCCAACGGCTGACCAAATTTAGGAAAACCCCACTAAGAAATTAAAGACACATAGAGCAGGGCCACAGTAACAAGTACGACATGTTCCCATTAGAAAGGAGAGGGTCTGCTATACAGTTATAGGGTATTCAATGAGTCCAACGGCTGACCAAATTTAGAAAAACCCCTCTAAGAAATTTAAGACACATAGAGCAGGGCCACAGTAACGAGTACGACATGTTCCCATTAGAAAAAGAGGGTCTGCTATACAGTTATAGGGTATGCAGTGAGTCTAACAGCTGAACAAATTTGGGAAAAAACCCCACTAAGAAATTAAAGACACATACAGCAGGGTCACAGTAACGAGTACGACATGTTCCCCTTAGAAAGGAGAGGGTCTGCTATACAGTTATAGGGTATGCAAGAGTCTAACAGCTGAACAAATTTGGGAAAAACCCCACTAAGAAATTAAAGACACATAGAGCAGGGCCACAGTAACGACAAATTCCCATTAGAAAGGAGAGAGTCTCCCATAGTGTTGGCCTATGCAGTGAATGCAAGGGCTGCCAAAAATTTGGAGGCACTTCAATGCCCCTTGGAAGAGTCGTGGAGGAGGGCCTCATAAAAAAATATTTCCATTAGAAAGGAGCTGGCGTCCTATACTTGTAATGCCCATGCACTAAGTGTATGGGCTGACCAACATTTAGTCCTGGGGGTATACATGAACATACTGTATAAAAAAAAAAATTTTACGGGCATCATAAACACTCTTTAAAAAAATTCTGTGGGTGTTGCATCATGGACCACGGTCACCCTGGTGATATGGTGGTGGAGGATCAGGAGAAGGAGGAGGACAAGAGCAAATAGTGTTGAGTGAGCATGCTCGACACTGCTCGGTACTCGCTCGAGCATCTCACTATTCGGGATGTTCGGCGAGCACCGAGCATTTTCGGGTTACTCGGGCGGGAGCTCGGGTCTCCGCCCTGCATGTTTGGCGCTCTTTACAGAGCCAATGAACATGCAGGGATTGCCAGCCAGTCACTGTTGTGGTCACTGCATTCTGAGTCTTCTATCCTTTGGATTACGAGCTCGGAGAGACTGAGACACAGGACAGGATGTGTGTCAAACAAGCTCTAAACTTTATTACAAAGCATGGGTTTTATATTCACCCTGAAGGCAGAAAACGGATTTACCATATATGGTTTGATTATACAATTTTAGCACACAAAGACTGATTTCTATTCTCGTGCTTGTGTTGAAACATTCAATCGGACGCATTTGATTAGACACATTTAATCAGATACATTCTGATGACTAGCAAGGACGCATTATTGATTCAAGAAGGAACATTCACAGCTGGTGTTTTTTTTTTTACCTAAAGTAACTTTCAGACTTATACAGCATAGATGGGGTCTTTGAACTTAAGGGGCCTCATCTTCTGCTATAACATTCCATCCTTTGGTTCCTTCATTTATCAGTATGAATCTCTATATTTTCTTTTAGTACAACACTGAATACACATTAGAAAAAGCTTAAAAACCAAATAAACCACAAGACACATTAGCAAAATCTGAATAATAGCTTACACTATACCAGCCACCCACCCACCGATACCTTTAAACCAATTATCAGGATTTAGAAAGGAAAAGGTGTTTGCCCACCAGGAATCCTGATTCTTGAGGTTGGCCTCATCATAAAGCTTCCTCAATTTTACAACGTCCTCTAACTTATGTTTCAGCGTCAATACACTAGGATTGTCTATATAATGACAGCATGCGAGCCCTATTATCTGGCACATCCCTCCTTGTGCTGCTGTTAAATAATCTAGTACAAGGGTATGTTGGTTCGTGACAATAATCAATTGATTCTGTACTGCAAGAGATCCGTTAACTACTTCTAAAATATCCCAAATCTGATCATCAAGATAGTCTGTAGCTTCTACTAATTTATCCCACATTTGTGTCAACATAGGGTATATAAACAATGCACTGAAAAATGTGTTTACCCCTCCCATTTGAACTATATGGGGTCTCCCACTTGGTCTTTCTTTATTGTCTGCTGATTGCTTATGCAGTGTATGTTTTGGGATAGACAAAGGATCTAGCTGGTCTGGAGTAACAATATAAGTTGCGGGTGTCAATCTGGCTAAGGTACAAGTTCCTGTTACTCCTACTGGGAGCCACTTGAAAGCCTTGTCTCCACATACCCAATACATGGATAAGGGGAGATTCCATAATGCTGAATGTTGCAGTATTAGACGGTGAACTAAATCAACAAACTTAGAGACATTTGACATCATACACCACCCAGGCCCTTGACCTATAGGGGAGCAATAGCCAGCATCAGGATTGCCACACGTAGGTGCACCTTTCTGATAACTTGATTACATTACACTGTAGATTGCCAGGTATTTTGGCACAGGTATCACTTGCCCCGTTTTTAAAATAAACATTATTCACCCAATTAGAAGTGTGTAGATATCTTTCCAACAGGGAAGGTTTAAAGGCATCACTGCTTCCTGAAGTGGCATTAAAACTTATTTTCAATCCTTGTTCAGGTATTTTCCCTAGATCAGTAATTTTTGTTTTGTTACGAGGTACCCACTCCCCTCCTTTAAATGCTATATACAACCTGGGAATTATTTGACCCGTCAGGTTCCCTTGCCACCAGGGAAATTTTGTCCATGCTACTACGGGAATCCCAACAGTGGTATTCCACAGTCTCTGTGTGGCATTATTGGCCCAAGTATCTGAACAGTTCACCCAAAAGTTTATCTCTTCCCATGAGACTGGGACGGCGAGAAAGGGTATGCTAGTGGACGTCACAGGGGCATGTGTACATATCCAACAATTAGCAATGGTCTGGTTTTGCTCCTTTAGTCCATCGATTAGAGCAAGATGGTGTTTAATGAATCTATTGTTGTCTCCATCTGTGGTGCTCAACCTAGTCCATGCACCTATGGTTGTAAGTATGCAGGTAAGTATAAACAATGTCATCATTCTTTGTCCGCTGGTTCTCCTAGTATCTTTTTGCAATGGGATGCGTGGATCCAGGTCTCTTTTCCCTCTAGCTTAACGGCTGTACTTGTGGTCAGCAGAACTTGAAAGGGTCCGTCAAACCGTGGATCTAGGCTTTTCCTCACGTGTCTTTTTATAACCACCCAGTCTCCAGGTTGCAGCGTATGGCTGCTAGAGTCTTGATCTGGATCTGGAAGAGAACTGAAGACATTATCATGTATTTGCTTAATCTTTTTGTGTAAAGCCCTCACGTAGGAACTTAGCACATGGTTATTCATTTCTAATGCTTGCGGATAGAAACACCCTAGGCTGGGTACGTTGCCAAACAATATCTCATATGGAGAGAGTCCAGTCTTTCTATTAGGCGTGTATCTTACTGAAAACAGAGCAAGCGGTAAACAATCCAGCCATGGTCTTCCTGTCTCAGCCATGGCTTTCTGAATTTTTTATTTCAATGTCCCATTCAGTCTTTCCACTTTACCACTACTTTGCGGGTGATATGGGGTGTGGAATGCTTGTTGAATTCCTAGAGCTGACATGACTTCATTCATTATTTCACCTGTGAAGTGTGTACCTCTGTCACTCTCAATTACTTCTGGTACCCCATACCTGCAGACCACCTCCGCAGGCAGTTTCTTTGCGGTTGCCGCAGCCGTGGCTTCGGCAATCGGGAAAGCCTCTGGCCATCCTGAGAACAAATCAATACAGACCAACACATATTCCCATGATCCTGACTTTGGCAGCTGAATATAATCAATTTGCAGTCTCTGGAATGGATTTGCCAAATCGACCACTGAAAAACAAAGAGAGTTAGAAGGTATCTGTGACAGAAGAGTATGCGGGTTGGGCACAACTGGTGTTAGAAGTTCTGTGGCTTTGTTAACCAACCGGAGGTCATGGACCATTCTATATGCGGCTGGTTGTCCTGGCACGCTCTTTTTCATTACCGGAAACAGGGGAGTGTTGCAAGGGGACTGGGTTTTGACTAGGACTCCCCTCTGTAGTAATTTTTGGACTTGCTGGGCTATGGCATTCTCCTGAGCCGAGCTAAGGGGATACTGCTTCAGTTGAGGCAAGATTGCTCCTGGTTTTAATTTTACCATTACTGGTTGAACTCTTAACCTACCAACATCTGTTTTGTCTGAGGCCCAAAAATCATGTGGTACAGCATGCTCCAATATCGGGGGAAACTCATTTGTCTCTTCTATGCTGGCAATATCTAGTGACATAATTTTGCAAAGGCTACTTGGTTTTAAACCTGGGGTCATGGTGACAGTGCCATCGGGATGATACTCAATATGTGCTTGTAATTTGGACAACACATCATTTCCCAATAGATTACATTGGCCTTGGGGCGATACCATGAGCTGGCTATGTACAGTAGCTCCTTGAATTTGCAGGGGAATTCTCTTAGTGACAGGGAGCAGGATAGACGGGGAATTGAAGGGGGTGGCAATGACATGATGTGAAAAATCAGTGTCAGTGTATGGCCAATCACCTTGCGTAATTACTGAATTGTCGGCCCCCGTATCTACTTGGAAATCGATTTCATGTCCCCCTGGTAGGTTCACCTGCACTATACAACTGAGAGTTGGGGGTAAGGAGATGAGGGGGTTCATGTGCAAGCCACCCTCATCCTGTGGGGGCGTTGTTTGGTTGGCTGGAGGACCCGTACTCTGAGCATTTGGATACGGGTTGGTGCTACAGTCCTTTCTAAAATGTCCTGGCTTTTTACATCCATAACACAGTTTCTGTCCTCCTCCTTCAGTCCGTCCTCTGCCTCTGTTCTTTCTGGGGGTCGTCTCTGCTATATGTATTCTGGCAGCTCTCTTTGCCTGCGCTATGTCATGCTGTGCCCCCTGAGCTATTCTAGCTAAGTCTTCTGCCTTCACTGATCTCCAGTCTGGTCTACTTGCTTTTACCTTCTCTGCAATCTCCTTCTTTAGTCCATTCATGAAAGCACTTGCTAATACCCTCTCACTAGTCTTATTTCCGGGGTTGAACCCCATTTCTGACCAGGTTTTCTTTAATGCATAGAAATAATCCTTAGGATCTTCCTCCTTCCCCTGCACTCTATCTTCTAGTGTAACTTGCTTTTCTGCTTGCCTATCTTTACATGCTTTTACCAACGCTTTTACGTACAGAACCCCGGCTGTTGCATCATTAGCCTCCGCTACATCAGGGCCCGTTCTATTGTCATATTGTTTATAAGTTTCGTCCGTCAGTCTGTCATACCGAGCTTCATCTGCCAATTTCCCCTTAATTACCCCTTGCAGATCAATTCTAGTGGCATGGTATTATCCTGTATGGTGGTGATCATTCTAGCGAAACCCATAGGGGACTGGGATGGGTCTGGCAGCTGGGAGATCAGTGCCAACTGCTCTGAAGGACTCCATGGTCTATACATTAACATTGTGCGAGCATTCTGACCTGGAACAACTGCATCCCCCCCCCGCTGCTGCTGCTGCTGCTCCCGGTGCTCCTCGCACAACTACCGTCCTCATTGGGAAAAGACTAGCTGGGTGGGGTCTCGGTCCTCCACATGCCACACAGATGTCTACTGTCAAGGGGTTCTGCTGTCCACATCTGGGGCAAACCCAACAATTGGGTTCCTGAGAATTCTGGTACTGAGGTGAGGGTGAGCTGGGTGACGTCGGGAGCGGACAGGGAGAAAAATCTGTCACTCCGGTTTTTGTCAGTCTGTAACGTCCGTCTCCTAATTCTTCAATTTTTCCTTTAAAATGAGCACATGCATTCATCCATACATCCACTGTCTTCAACAGACCCTTATCTTTCAGCCATCCATGATAGCAGTTAAAGAAGGATTTCCATTTCTCTCCATTCATCTCTCCATTCTCATTCATTCCCGCTTTACATAATATTTTGTCGATTCCAATCAGTGCCTGTTTCCCTTCTCTGCGTACCACTAAGTCTTTGGCTATAATGCCTTCCTTGGCATTTTGGTTCCCCATTTTTTTTTGGGTTCTCCTCACTTAGAGTAGACTCCTCAGTCACTTAGACAATGGTCACTTAGACAATGGGCCACAAAGGTTTCTGAACCATTCCACTACTAGCCTTCCAGGACTTATACGCCGACCAGAAAAACAGACCAAAAACACCAATCCCGATACACACCCACAACACAATCATCGGATCCATACTTTCATTCTTAAATTCTCCAAAGGATAGAAGGCAGGACTGTCAATTTATCTTACATTTATGCTTACAGTGATATAAAGAGCCCTGACACACATCACCATCAATGAGTTTAACCGACAAACAAACAAATTCTTCCCTTATCACTCCTAAACACTTTTTGCATAATAATTTGGAACACAGTGTACATGTGCTTTTCCACAAAACACCAGTGGTTCACGTAGTGAATCTTACAGTTCTAACTTGCCAACCGTGGTCTGTATGGAGTTGTTCAATAAAGGGCCCAAAATTAAGATAACATAGATGGGAGAGGTCTCTATGAATAGGAATTCCTAAGTATTTGATACCCTGTGAGGGCCAGGCAAAGGGAAAGTTGGACTGGATGGAATCCTATATGGATTTGGGGAGGGAGACATCGAGGGCCTCAGACTTCGCTGCATTGATTTTAAAATTTGACCATGTAACAAAGTGATCTATTTCAGCCATAACAGCAGGGATGGATATATGTGATTGAGTGATATATACTAGGACATCATCAGCAAATGCAGAGCACTTGTACTCGGTGCCTCCCACCTCAATCCACCTAATATTGGGGTTATGGCGAATTGATGAGAGCAGGTGCTCCGTCACTAGGATGTATAAGAGAGGGGACAGAGGACATCCCTGCCTTGTCCCATTGGTGATTATGAAAGGTGATGAAAATGTTCTGATGCGCCCCCTGGGCCTTGGGACACCCGGAGCCGGACCCTTTTTGGTGGATGCTGGTGGTTGTAGTCTCCGTGGCGGCGACCCGGTTCCGTGGCTCAGGGCGGTCAAACCAGTGGCGGAACTATATATGTGGTTTTGATGTTTAAATATCCGACTACGCCACCCGTGGATTGCGGTCAGAGTGAACCGCCGCTGCAGGGCAGACCGCTGAGGCTGGTGTTGTGGGTGCAGCAGAGCGTAGTATAACTCCACACGGGAGGAGTATAGCCTCAGGGCAGTGTATGCGGAGGATGGGGGTGATGGTGCAGGGCAGCAGCAGTAGCGACACGGAGTCAGTGATGCAGTCCAGGGCCTTTACTCACAGTTCTTATTATCCAGACCACTTCTGCAGGTAACGGCTGCCCACGTCGTACTGTGCTCACCAGGTGAGGGGCTCAGACAACTCTCAGATAACTTTGGAGCACTTCACATGACCCCTTTTGTGTGTCCTTTGTCTGGCCTTTCTTACCAACGCTTCTGTCCGGCTGCCTCGGGCCTCCTCTTGGTAAACTTGGCGCCAGTTTCCCTGACCCTATGTGGTGCCTTCTTAGCGGGTGTAGCGAGGGGCTACGCCACATAAAATGTCACAGCCTCCGGTTTCTAGCTGAGGGTCGTTTCCCGCCTCCACTGGTTTCGGGGACCGGTCTCCCCCTTTGGCCTGACCCCTCCACGCAGGTGGATTCGGGCGTGCGGTGGCGACTCGCCCGTCCGCATCCCTAGGATCCCTTCGTTCCTCGTTCCTGGAGCCTTCACCGCTCCTCTTCCTTCCTTCTCCCTCTTCCAGGCCTGGGCCTCTGTTCCTAGGCCCTCCTCCGGAGCAGAGCTCATGCAGAGCCCCTGCTCCCTGTCACTTCTGCTCAGACTTCTCTGCACTGAACGAAGATGGTGCCCACCTTTTATACTCCCTTCTCAATGCACCCAGGAACTGCTTCCTCCCTGCTCCTGCACTACAGGGTTCCCCTTCCTCGGTGTTCCCTCCCCCCACTCCAGCCAGGGACAGGGACTGTCGTGCCCATCTCAGGGGCATATTGGAATGCTTTCTCAGCATCCAACGAGAGTATCTAATTACAAATTTTTAACTGCATCTAGCCCAGGAAATACTTTGTGCCTAGTAGCAGTGTCTGCTAGTCAGCGGATTATCCCAGCTGTTAAGCAAGCTACACCACCTGTAGTTTGGACACTTAATTTTTTCAAAGGAAATGGTTCGGGACCCCGGGATACTCAGTGAAGAGCATCAGGAGGCACCCCAAGTCATAGGGGCTGGGACTGGCGGTAGGACGCCTTGCGGTGGACCGCCGAGCTCGATCGTTATAAAAGCTTTTTAACTGCAGTAGCTTTAGTGGACGCTACTGGAGCTGGAATTACGCGGCTGCTGGCATGAGACTTGCCCTCCAATAGATCCTTGTAAAAGGATTTAAAGTGTATTCATTCAAATTAGAGAGACTATTTAAATTAAAAAGCTTAGAGCTGCCTCCACCACAGGGGGGCTCGCTCGACCCACCAGCGGACAGGCACCAGTATTGGGAGAGGGGGGCTGGCCGTCAGGGTCCACTGCGTCTCTGGCACAAACCCGGCGACACGGAGGTCGCACGGGCAGGAACGGACTGGCCGTGTCGGCTTTTCACTTTTTTGATTTTAGAAGGACATGACATGCTTATATCTGTGTCTCCCCCTCCTTTTACTCCTCCACCTCTTTTCTTTTCGCATGACTATATGTACTTGTCACTTTTCCATGTGTTAGTTGTGTCTTCTGAGCAGTTTGTCAGCTTTTGGACACCTTTGAAGGTGTTTTCTATGTGTTTCTATGTGTTTTTGTTTGCCTGCCATTGGTTTTAACGGTGTTCGACGAACAGTTCGGCGAACATACGGGTGTTCGACGAACCGAACTCGAACACTACGGGGATGGCTCAACACTACTGTGGAGCTTTACTCCTCCGCTCCCCTCAAGGCCTTCTTAGGTAGTAACCTTGACCGGGTAGAGACAGCGGTTAACTCTAACCCGCTCCTCGTCTCAAGGCCAGAGTACGAGGACCGTGTATCTTCAACAAGCTGCAGGTTCCAGCAGAAAGCCACTATCAGCGAGGAAGATCACAATCAAAGACCGTGAACCTAAGATGGCCATGTATTAAATACTAGATGGTGGCCCGATTCTAATGCATCGAGTATTCTAGAATATGCATGCGGCTGACCGGGCGCGACTAAGCAGCGAAGCAGTGTTTAAATGGGTTGTGCACTACTTTTAATTAACTTCACAATGTATCCCCTCGGTGCCCCTAATGAATTTTGTCATTACGTCATGTTGTCAATCCTGCTTGTGACAACATCGCTGACGACACACAGCCAGCACGTAATTCTCCCGCCTGCAGCCGGCTGTTGCTTCCGCTTACATCATGACTATTTGTGGCTGCAGCCAGGTTTCTGCTGTTCCGCGCACCACAGTGAATGACGGGCTGTGGCCGGGGTTATCCCCCATCGTGTCACATCCAGCATCCACAGCGCGGTCTGTCAATGTGGTTTGTATGGCTCCGTCATTCCTCTAATCCTGGTTTGTATGGCTGACTTATTTTGGATTGTACGCCTTCCTCATCTTAGCTTGTATGGCCTCCTTATCCTGGTTTTGTATGACCTACTCATTCTCCCATCTCCACAGCACAGTTAAAAAACTAAGCCCTAATCCTCCCCTTGTTTCCTTTTCTCTGCTCCAGCGCTGTCTGTCCTGTTTTCAGCAGCTCCTCGCAGGATCGGAGGCGCAGCACGCGCTCTCAGATACTGCTGTGATTAGCTGCTGTCTGTAGATTCGCTGCTTTCCACGCCGGGACTAAGTGCGTGGAGAGGCACAAATCTGCATTCACTTTAGTAGCACATGCTGCAGATGTCGCTATGAAGATTTAAGAATAATACAAGGAATACACAAAATAATACTTTATTATTAACTATTATTGGTTATAGAACTTAATACAACTGAACAAAATTATTAAACAGATGATCAAAATATATAAACTATTCCATGAATATGTAACAATATTTTACAATAAATCATCGGACAAAAGAAGTAAGACCCTAGAATATATTTCGTAACAATATCAACCTAAAATATTTTTGTACTCAAGATTTTTGGTGAATACTTATGGACTATCTGTAAGCAACTTTCCTTGTAAATGGGTATCCAAAACTTGCACCTTGACATTGGATCTCATTTTAACTCTTGAAAATGCAACATAGAGTTGTCCATGACCAAAAACGGGCTCCGGTAAATATATGCCAACACGGTGTAGAGTTTGACCTTGTGACTTGTTTATTGTCATGGCAAATGCTGGTTTTACTGGAAACTGTCGACGTCGAAGCCTAAATGGAAGACCGGTGTCTGAAGGACATAAATCAATGCGTGGAATGAACACTTCCTCTCCTTTTGCAGATCCAGTGATCACTGTTGCTTGAATTATGTGGGAATGGAGTCCAGGAACAATAAGGCGAGTTCCATTACATAGACCATTTCTTGTATTTAGATTCCGCAGCAATATTACAATTGCTCCAACTTTAAGTTGTAGTCCGTGGGATGGCATTCCTGATGGCGTAACACTATTTAAAAATTCAACTGGATAATGCTCTCGTTCATCTTCATTGTCGACATCCACCGAATCATCACTTTTGTACAATTTATACTCTCCAGGCATTCTATCCATCACACATGAATTTAGCAGAGCTACGTCATCGTTCTTGGGACAGAGAATTGCATAGGAAGAGGCCCTCTCAACACTGCTTTGGTCGTTCACATCTATTTCAACGCGTTGTCCAAAAACATCACTTACGATGCAGTCAGTGCACAACATGTCTTCTGGTATTTCAATAATGTCTTCTCCAAGGTTATATTTATTGCTAAGTTCACCATTACCAAGTTTAAGAAGCCAGTTGCTGTACTCTGGGTCAGAAGATCGCATGTTGTTAATTAATTGGAGTTTATTAAACTCTTTCCAAAGGTCTGACATTTTTAAGGTTGACTCGATAATATTTGTTCTTGTTCCATTTGGTACAACTGGAAGGCATTGCCTAAAATCTCCGCCAAGGACAAAAATTTCATTTTTTCTGCAATATTTGTAGTCATAACTTCATGCAGAAGTCTGTCAATTAAGCTCAAAGCATATTTGGGTGCCATGGTGCACTCATCAAGTATGAAAAGATTTGCACTGTTTAACTGTTTTCCTGCAAATGTGTCTTGTTTGATTCTGGAAACGGAGATTTCATTGACTGGAACTGGTATCCCAAAGAGTGAATGCATAGTGCGAACTCCTCTTAAAAGGTTTACTGCAATACCTGTTGTAGCCGATGGCAATACGACTTTTCCCAACCCTCTAACGTGATGCATTAAAACTTCATAGAGGTATGTTTTACCGCTGCCTCCAGGACGTTTTTGGCGTTGGATCGGCTTGGTTTTCTAAAGCGCTCACAATAGTGTCATATGCAATCCGTTGTTGTTGATTTAAGGATTTTTTCTTCTCTGTTGCCAACAATAATTCATAAGCTTCATCATACTCTTGAATTTGTGCAACTTGACTTGCAGGCTGTGGCAAAATAAAGTCTGAAAACGTTTTTCCATGCAGTAGTAGGACATTTTGGACATCTTGCATGGCTTAAGATTCGCAATTTTGACAATTTCCACTTTTGTTGTGAAGAGGTAAGCAGTAATCTTCAATTATATGTTCTTTGAAATTTGTCCAAAGTTGAGCTGGATTTGTAGGCGGTCCAAAGACAGAAATGTAGGCGAACAATTCACGAAGTTTCTTAGGCATATGTAGGGTAACTGCGTCTTCTAAAGTAAGTGTCCACATAGTATCATCCAATAGAAGTCCTAAAGCCAAAGCTGCAACTTTAAATGTATCGTGCAATACTCCATTAACTGTTTTCAAATCTTCGTAACTTCTAGCTCCTTTGACATGCAGTAGTAACAGCCGAAGGCAATATCTTTCTTGATCATTGACACTAACAGTATACATGTGTCCAATTATTCTGCTAAGTCCTCGTTTTCTTGGCTTCCACGTTTTATTCCAAACGTAATGCTCTGGAATCTCTCGATACAAATACTGCCTTGCGTTTTCGTCACGTTGGTTCAGCAAAAACCATTCCATTAATGTTGACGTTGTGCTTAAATTTTTTGAGAAATCTTCGACTTGAGCATTTTCAAAGAAATAAAGCTGCTGTTGATTTGGTAAATGAATAGCTAAACGTATAATGGCATGGGACTGTGAATGCAAGGGAAACGCAAATATTCTCCAAGCAGCTTCTGGATCACTGACATATTTTGAGTCAACAAACCGTGATGATTCATCGTGATTGACTGTTTTTTGTTGTATTTCGACGTTAGCTTTGTCATGCCCCTTGTAGATGTACTTGAAAAGATATTTAACACTTTTTATTGAAGCGCCGATTTCAACGTTGATGTGACAGTTGTAGCTTTTTAATAAGTACGGGTTGTATGGAACTATCCATGAGTTATTTATAATCTTTTTGTTGTGTACAATGTTATCAATCAGTTGTCTCCGGTAGGATGGGTAGCCGTCCAAATCTTTAACAGTGTGCTGTTTCAACTGCTTTGGAAACCCTTTTGTACACTTTCCGTTTTCCATGCATGGACTTTTTGGATTTGCTACACCGCATGGGCCATGAACCATATTACAGATTACAATATTATACAATTCAGGATACTTTTCTTGGTTAGGAATTTCAGCCCACACTGTGTTGTCAATTTCGTCCTCCGTGCGAAACTTGGAATCCGCGTCTAAAATAATTAGTTTATGCGCATGTTGGAGACCTCGTTTCTGAAACTCTATGACGTGTACCATTGCTACGACTGTTCCAAAAAGCCTATTTTTGATGTCTTTAACAAGACTGCTGAGTTTTAGTCGAAATACGTGTGCAACTAAGTCCGGCCTGTGTTCAACTTGCTGCCAGGGTTGTAGATTTTCTGCTATTTCCGGCCATTTAGGATTACAGGTCATTGTTAAAAAAAAATGTCAGGTCTTCCATACTTTGTTACTATTGCCATTGCATCTTGATAACGCTGTTGCATGTTGCGGGGGCTACCTTCAAAGGACGACGGGAGAATTACTGTTTTTCCAATTGGAATTCCTTTTTGAATGGATTGTTTTTGCAAATGTTCTTGAAGAACGCAGTAGTCTTCAACTTTAAGTTGTTTTTGGTTCATTCGTATGAAATTGAGCCGATTAGCTTCAATTTTAACGTATGCGTCGACTAAGTACTGTTGTGTCAGTTTCCCACCGTTTAAAATAGGATTGTAGTAATTTTGCACAGACAGAAGAAAACTGTAGTACTGTAGTTGTGTAATTCTTCTTGAAGTTCCTTGCTGGTGTAGGTTTTCATGCCACCCTTGATCAGCGCTTTGAAAGAATAGCGGATACAGAAGAGCATCAAGGTTGCTGTGCAAAATGCTAATACGTTGTGTTTTAGGAACGAAAGGGTTGTTTTTGTCTGGCTTAAGATGGACTAATATATCTCTTTGAAAAGGAGGCTCTCCATCATCGTTTTGAAAAACAACTGCGACCTCACTTACACGTGGTTTGTTGTAACATCGGGGATCTTGTTGACGTTCTTGTTTAATGGCCATGATAATAGAAGGCATTTCCGTCCCATTTTGTATAGCTCTCTGTTCCTCCTCAGCTTCAACGTCTTTTAGCATGCGATATGCGGCAGCAAATGGGCTGATTGTTTGTAAATGTGCGGCAATTAGGTTCATCAGTTCTGCATTACACTTTTCATTTTCTTTTCGGTTCATCCTTTGTTCTGTAGCCTCATTTGGATCAAAGATGTATAATTGTGCAAATGTTGGTGGTTGTCCTAGTGCTGGGTGAAGTGTTCCAGTGCGGTGGTAGATCTGGCCATGAATTTTAAAACAATTCAGTCCTAATCCAGGGGGCGGTGCAATGTTGGCACCAAATGAAGCAAACGCATGAGAACTGTTGATACTTCTGATATTTTCCATAAAATTTATACTGTGTTCATGCGTTCCTTTCATCAACTGCTCAAAGAGATCTGAGTAGTGACGTCTTGGTAGCATCAATTTTCCTTTTTGGTAGCATTGAGTAAACTGATTGTCAGATGGTTTTTCCTCTATGAAATTCAGAGAGTCACATTTTGAACAAACTACATTCATCTTCCCACAGTAGCGTTGAATAATTATAGTTTCATTGTCTGTTAAGTAACGTGCAAGTTTTTGAATGTTCTGCTGGGTTTGCCTTAGTTGGTAGAGCATTCTTTTTTGATAAATTTGTCGATCGTGTTGTTCTCGGTTTGTCCTAGATTCTGGAGATTCATGAAGCCGACATTGTCTATGGGATTCCGCATCGTGTTCCTGTCTAGCCGCAGTGTGTTGCGGTGTTTCCCGTTCCCGACGTTGTCTGTGAGATTCCGCATCCTGGGCATGTCTGGCGCCAGTGTGTTGTGTTGTCTCTTGCTCCCGACGTTGTCTGTGACATTCCGCATCCTGGGCTTGTCTGGCGACAGTGTGTTGTGGTGTCTCCTGTTTCCGACGTTTTCTGTGAGCTTCCGCATCCTGGGCTTGTCTGGCGGCAGTGTGTTGCGGTGTCTCCTGTTCCCGGTGTTTTTGGTGAGCTTCCACATCCTGGGCTTGTCTGGCGGCAGTGTGTTGCGGTGTCTCCTGTTCCCGGCGTTTTTGGTGAGCTTCGGCATCGTGGGCTTGTCTGGCGGCATTGTGTTGCGGTGTCTCCTGTTCCCGGTGTTTTTGGTGAGCTTCCGCATCCTGGGCTTGTCTGGCGGCAGTGTGTTGCGGTGTCTCCTGTTCCCTGCGTTTTTGGTGAGATTCCGCGTCCTGGGCTTGTCTGGCGGCAGTGTGTTGCGGTGTCTCCTGTTCCCGGCATTTTTGGTGAGCTTCCGTATCCTTAGCTTGTCTGGCGGCAGTGTGTTGCGGTGTCTCCCGTTTCCGACATTGTCTGTGAGATTCCGCATCCTGGGCTTGTCTGGCGGCAGTATGTTGTGGTGTCTGTTGCTCTCGACGTTGTCGTTGTCTTGCTGCTTCTGCTGCTTTTCTGTCTTCCTCCGTGGCGTATTTTCGCTTACGACCCATTATAAAACAGGAAGTGTAAAGAAGTATCTCTTTAGCGCGCTGTCACTGGCAGAACGTGTTCAGTAAACCTGACAGAAGTCCCTCGCACAGTGTGACTGAAGTCCCTCGCACAGTGTGACTGAAGTCCCTCGCACAGTGTGACTGAAGTCCCTCGCACAGTGTGACTGAAGTCCCTCGCACAGTGTGACTGAAGTCCCTCGCACAGTGTGACTGAAGTCCCTCGCACAGTGTGACTGAAGTCCCTCGCACAGTGTGAGTGAGAAAACCTGCTCAGTACGTTATGAGCAGTTTGTGAGTCACATGACCACATGGGCGGAGTTAGCCCTGCTATCTCCCGAAGGTGGCGTAGCTATTTGAAATGTTGCGGTAATTGGCCGGAGAGCGTGTTTAAAATTGGCGCGAAAATCTGTGATTGGTTGCGGGCGGCGTCCGCGACCAATCATAGAAGCGGGTTTTAAATCTCGCGTGCCATGTTACTAAGGAGCGGACAGCGAATTTCTGGTCGCGCCCTCCTGCCGCGACCAATCAGCGTATCGTATTGGTGAGGACCAGGGAGCGGCTGCCTGTGCGGTTACTTCTGCTGCGAACAGTCGCTCATGTCCCGGCTTCTCGGAGCGGAAGTATCCCGACCCGCAGCGGCGCTCCCCGTTCCTCCCTTCACACCCTAGCCGCATGGATGTCAGCGCCGCTCCCCAGTCCTCCCTTCCGCATGGATATCAGCGTCGCT
This sequence comes from Phyllobates terribilis, assembly GCF_046119375.1. Taxonomy (NCBI): domain Eukaryota; kingdom Metazoa; phylum Chordata; class Amphibia; order Anura; family Dendrobatidae; genus Phyllobates; species Phyllobates terribilis. Next base: position 79,960 of record NW_027363159.1, on the reverse strand, counting down.
ACCTGTGCGGATACTTCCGTTGCGAGATGCCGTAACATGAGCGACTGCTCGCAGCAGAAGTATCCCGACCTGCAGCGCCGCTCCCCGGTCCTCCCTTCACACCCTAGCCGCTGATCTCCCGACAGTAGCCGCATGGTGTTACTAAGGACCGGACATTTGTGTCAAAAATCTCTGATTGGTCGCGAGCGCTGCCCGCGACCAATCACCGATTTGGGCGCCACATTTAAATAGCGGCCGCGACCAAACACAGATCTTGCAGAGAAATTTAAACACCGCTGTGCTGATTGGTCGCCGACGCTGCCCGCGACCAATCACCGATTTGGGCGCCACATTTAAATAGCGGCCGCGACCAAACACAGATCTTGCAGAGAAATTTAAACACTGCTGTGCTGATTGTTCGCGGACGCTGCCCGCGACCAATCACCGATTTGGGCGCCACATTTAAATAGCGGCCGCGACCAATCACAGATCTTGCAGAGAAATTTAAACACTGCTGTGCTGATTGTTTGCGGACGCTGCCCGCGACCAATCACCGATTTGGGTGCCACATTTAAATAGCGGCCGCGACCAATCACAGATCTTGCAGAGAAATTTAAACACTGCGGGCAGTGTTGGCAACCAATCAGCACAGCAGTGTTTAACTTTAGCGGCAAGATCAGTGATTGGTCGCGGCCGAAGACCAATCATCGAATCGTATTGGTGAGGACCGGGGAGCGTCGCTGCCTGTGCGGCTACTTCCGCTCCGAGAACCCGGGACATGAGCGACTGCTCGCAGCAGAAGTATCCCGACCTGCAGCGCCGCTCCCCGGTCCTCCCTTCCGCATGGAGGTCAGCGGCGCCGGCGGTTGGGGTCCTTCTGCTGCTACCGGCCGGGAGATGAGCGCCTCGCGCCGGTCATCTCCCGGCTGCATCTCCGTCCCGCAGATGAGCCGCTAACGGCCGCCATCTTTTTTCAGAAATCCCGCGGCGCTGATTGGCCGCTGCCAGACCAATGAGCGACGCGGGATTTCCAGGACAGACAGAAAGACAGACAGACAGACAGACGGGATAAGACGATTATATATATATATATATATATAGATGTATCAGTAAGTGTAACCTAAAAGTGTGTCCTCCACCCTCACCCACTACATGGTTCCCCCTATCTTTGGTCCCCCCCCATCTCCTTTATCCCGGCTGGGGCAGCACCCTGGTGCATATAAGCCCCCCACAGGACAGGAGTGGTGTAGTGTTGAGTTCTGAGGCTGGGTCCCGTGTGGTGCTCCATCCTTACCTCGGAGAGGAGATACCACACCTCGGTCTGAGGTGCAGTACCCATGTGGCGACTGAACCCTCAGGGGCGCCACAGTTCCAACCGATTCATATAGAAACTACACTTTTAGATATCTGCCTAATTGTTTCTAAGCATGGCTTTGAAAGAAGGGGCATGGCTTTGAATTAAGGGGCATGGCTCTGAAGGAAGGGGCATTGCTTTGAAAGAAGGGGCATGGCTTTGAAGAAGGGGCATGGCTTTGAAAGAAGGGGCATTGCTTTGAAAGAAGCGGCATGGCTTTGAGGAAGGGGCATGGCTTTGAAAGAAGGGGCATTGCTTTGAAAGAAGGGGCATGACTTTGAAGAAGGGGCATGGCTTTGAAGAATGGGCATGGCTTTGAAAGAAGGGGCATGGCTTTGAAAGAAGGGGCATGGCTTTGAAAGAAGGGACATTGCTTTGAAAGAAGGGGCATGGCTTTGAAGAAGGGGCATGGCTTTGAAAGAAGGGGCATGGCTTTGAGGAAGGGGCATGGCTTTGAAAGAAGGGGCATTGCTTTGAAAGAAGGGGCATGACTTTGAAGAAGGGGCATGGCTTTGAAAGAAGGGGCATGGCTTTGAAAGAAGGGGCATTGCTTTGAAAGAAGGGGCATGGCTTTGAAGAAGGGACATGGCTTTGAAAGAAGGGGCATTGCTTTGAAAGAAGGGGCATGGCTTTGAAAGAAGGGGCATGGCTTTGAATAAGGGGCATGGCTTTGAAAGAAGGGGCATTGCTTTGAAAGAAGGGGCATGGCTTTGAAAGAAGGGGCATGGATTTGAAAGAAGGGGCATGGTTTTGAAAGAAGGGGCATTGCTTTGAAAGTTGGGCATGGCTTTGACAGAAGGGGCATGGCTTTAAATACCACAGCATGCACTAAATTGTTTGAAAATTGGGGGGCAAAAAAAGTGATGCAAGGCAAGCCAGCAAAAGAGTCTAAAGTATGACACATTTTCTCATTTACATGTCCATATTTAACCACGTACATGGAAAAAATGGCCCTGGTGTCAGCAGTGTTTGTTCCGTGTGTCATCAGTGTTCGGTCTGTGTGTCCGTTTTTCCCATCAATGTTTGACGGATGGATAAATAAATCCTTGAATTACAGAGCTTCTCCTATTCTTTGCCATCCGGGTGCTGAATGTTTTTGCACAGACCCATAGACTTGTATCGGCTCTTTTCATCTGTGATATCGGAAAAAGACAGACAGATGCACAACAATCAGACACAATCCGTGTGGCAGGTATGTTTTACCGGACGCACTGCATAGATTACATAGGAAAGTGTGTCTGGCCTTCTATTAGGTTTTTTTTTAGTTATGGATGACAAATGGACGCTGTACGGATCAAAAATGGCCTTTTTTTCCCCTGAACACAAAGCATTGTGCTTGTGTGAATTTGCACTTCGGCAGGGAATTGTGCACTGAGCCTATATGAAGGCGTTTTGTGCGCTGCCGCCAAAATGCAACATTCAGTTGGACGCAGCAATATTTTATGTGTGAATACTGTTTAATACAGATTTTAGCATTTCCCTTTTTCTGAAAATGCGTCGGGCCTCATGCAGAAACAAACTTTTTGTCGAAACGGACAGTGATACCCATAACAACCAATCAGAGCTCTTCTTTTATTGTCCTGGTAAAATGAAATGTGGCATCTGGTTGGCTGTCATGGAGAACACTGACACATTCTGAAACTTAGTGCCGATTCTTCCACACTTCATGCCACACGTACAGTGTAAAAACTGATCGTCTGAATGGTTTCTTTACAGGAGCTGTTGCCTATGATGGCACAGAGAGGCATTGCACCAAACATCCATACCTTTTGCAATCTCGCTAGGGCATGCCGTAAAGAAAAAGATGGTTTACAGCTCCTGGAAGACATGGCGGTAATGACATTGCTAGTTTACATAGTTTATTTAGTGTCTTTTTTTTTTACTCCTACTTGATAAAGTCTAGAAAATAATGTCATTTTTAAACTGATTTGCCTTTTTATAGAAAACAAGTGACAAGGATCTTTTTGCATATCTGATCGGTAACTTGTTTTACAGATTTGTGGATTCCATCCAAATATCAATGTATACAGCACATTGATTAATGCGGCCATAAAGAGGTTAGATGACGTCTACTTGACCAATATTCTGCGGGACATGAGGAACAGAAACGTGGCTCCTAATGAAGTGGTGGTCCGTCAGCTGGAGTCTGCAGCACAGTACCCACTAAACTTTGATAAAGTGAGTATACGATCTGATAAAACCAATAATGGAGGCTGGTGAAGAGGAGGGAATTCGCCTCCATATCGGTAAAAATGTGTTGTTTTTTATCAAAATGGAAACTTGTATTCGGTAAAAATACTCCACACCACACGCCATCAACCAAGAAGTCCAATAACTAGTAATAGATTAGAAACAAGCGTTTGAAGACTTTTCCTGTTGTGAACATGATCCTTTAAGTTAAAGGGAACCTGTCACATTGGATAACGCTATTAACCTGCTGATGTAGGGTTAATCTGCAGGGTAATACCATTAGGAAGTGCTTGGCCACTATACTGAATGTGCAGCACATGGGAGTAAATGAACTTTATTCCTCCCGTGAGCCGCCGGCTTTCAGTCATGCAGGGCGTGCCTTTATTCACCACTCCATACAATGTGAGCAGTGGCAGTAAGCACGCCCTGGAACTTCCACTGACAGGTGGCTCTGCACTGATGCACTGTAGAGCTAGCTGTCAGTCAAAGGGCTGGGGCGTGCTTACAACCATTGCTTACTGTGTACAGATTGGTGACAAAAGGCACACCTGCATGACTGAAAGCTGGCGACTCACAGGAGGAATAAAGTTAATTTTCTCCCTTGTGCTCATTCTGGGGATGGCAGCCAGTCACCTTCCTAACGCTATTAACCTGGAGATTAGCCCGATGTCTGCAGATAAGTCATGACTAAGGGTGATCTGTCACCTGAAACGCGTTGACGTCGCATTCCTTCTGGCTGTAATGCTGACCTTGTACTCTGTTACGCACTTTGTGTGAAAAAGAGCCTATTCACGGTTCGTTGAGCTGGATTATCTTCATTTTATGATTCCCTTTAAAATGACTAGCAATTTGTATATAACAAAAAATATATAACAGGATGGAGGAATAAAGGGGCTGTCCGAAACGGATGACTTTATTTCGACACCTGCACACTCACTGAATGGATCAGTTACATGTTCAAGGCCCCAAGAGTGACGAAATAATGTTAAAATATCACATTATTTATCCCACAGCTGTGACAAATGCAGAGATTGCCTGTCAAACAGGCAATCTCTGCATGTATCACAGCTGTCTAACAGCCGTGACACTTGCAGGCGCAGCGACATTAAAAGAAATGCTAAGCACACCAAAATACTCGGCGAGCACACGAGCATGCTCACAGAAAGAGTTAATGAAACCTACTCGCTCATCACTAGTACTGACATGAAAGGAGTTAACATATCATTGCTACTGCACTGTGAATGCCGTAACAAGACCAAAGCATTAATGGCAAATTGTGTGTGTTCTTTTTTTCTTTTTTTTTTCATGTTTCACCCCACAACATTTACAGCGCCTTTCCACTGAACCTTTCCGTCAACCTTCCCACATTTTTTCATGTTACACCCATGAACTTAAAGTATTTTATTGGGATTTTATGTGATTTACCAACACTAAGTAGCAAGTATTTGTGAAGTGTAAAGGAATTGATACATGGTTTTAGAATTACTTTTAAAAATATAAATCTGAATATTGTGATGTGCATTTGTATTCAGCCCCCCTGAGTCAATACTTTGTAGGACCACCTTTTGCTGCAATTACTGCTGCAAGTCTTTTGGGGTCTGCCTCTACCAGCTTTGCACATCTAGCTCTTAAGGGTTTTTATCAGAAATAAGCCAGAAATGGGCCAGAAGTGACCAGAAGGTACGAGTGACCATCTACTAATTGTGCTTAGTTTCTCTTTCTCAATCAAATATAGATTGGGAAGGGAAAAGAGGAAAAGATGGATATGGATCACAGGTTAGCCAGAGAAGCTTTAATCAGAGTTGCTCAGAATGTTACACTGTTATTCATTGGTATAATCAATTTCCCTATCCACCTATACTATCAGAACACGGGACTCGGTCCCTGACGCGCGTTTCGCCGGTATACCGGCTTTTTCTAAGGGCCTCATTGGGCTAATTTAGGTGTATAATATACAGCCATGACCCAATAATTAGGGGCTGGGTTAGGCATTTCTAATACTATTTTATCCACCTCACTACGGACCGGGTTTTGTGGGTCACCATTTGGAAGCTGGTGACCCTGTATGCATTTATTAATGCACGTTTTGCACAAATGTATCTATTTTAATAGTAATTTTCAATAAACGTTATATTTTATTTTCCATTCACATCTTTTCCTCTTTTCCCTTCCCAGTCTATACTCGATATAATTATGGTGGTGTACACCAGTGAATGGTAGTCTAATGAGATATGATCCTCTTTTCTTTCTCTTTCTCATTCACACTTAAACCTTCATTATACTTACATACGCCCTTAGTTTCTTGGCACCACTAAACCTTACTCTCCTTCGCTGTCCTCAAACCCCAGCACCCTCTAACCAAATAATCATCTCTCCTTCCCTCTTACCTCCCCACCTGACCTCATCTGCAGACCTGCTCCTCAAGCTCAGATCTATCCTAACAAAACATAAAACAAGCCAGACACTCTCCTTCTCCCACCTGCTCTCCCTCTCTCTGCTTCTCCTCACTGCTGGCGACATATCTCCCAATCCTGGACCCAAACAGCTCACACCTCCCACCAATACCCCCTCCTATCGCTTCCAACCAACTGCAAACTACCGCAACCTCTCCTACTTAAAACCCGTGCCGCTGATGCCCACCCACCCTGCTCCCTCTCTTTGGAGCACTCTGGAACGCCCGCTATGTCTGCAACAAGCTCCATTTTGTCCACGACCTCTTTACCTCTCGTTATCTCTTTTTCCTGGGCATCACAGAGACATGGTTGACACCCTCCGACACTGCCTCCCCTGCTGCGCTGTGTTACAGTGGCCTCCACTTCACCCACACTCCTCGCCCTGGTAATAGACATGGCGAAGGAGTGGGTCTTCTCCTTTCTACCAACTGCACCTTTAGCCCTTTCCCACCTCTACCCTCCCTTACTCTCCCTTCTTTTGAAGTCCACTCTGTCCTCATCTACTCTCCTTCCAAGTAGCTGTCATATACTGACCTCCAGGCCCAGTCACTGCCTTTATTGACCAATTCTCCACCTGGCTTCTTTACTTTCTCTCTGCTGACATTGCACAATCATCATGGGCGATTTCAACATCCCCACTGACACTCGCCAGTCAAAAGCATCCAAATTCCTGTCGCTTACTTCATCCTTTGGACTTACTCAGTGGTCCTCCTCAGCCACCCACACAGATGGAACACACTAGACCTCATTTTCTTCACCCAACTCTGCTCCCTATCTAACCTCACAACCTCCCCCCTACCCCTATCTGACCACCGTCTACTCACTTTCTCATCCCTGTCCTCCTCACCTGTCACACATGTCCAGCAACTAGCACACCCCCTCAGAAACCTTGCATATCTAGACACTCACACACTCTCTGACTCTGTTCTACCACTGACATCCATATCTTTACTCCACGACACTGTCAGCACCACTGCTTTCTACAATGCCACTCTCGCATCAGCTATTGACTCAGTCGCCCCTCTTGTGCATGGCAGAGTGCGACAAGTCAATAGGCAACCCTGGCACAACACCCTCACTAAACCGCTTCGGCAAGCGTCCAGGGTTGCGGAACGGCGTTGGAAGAAAAAACAATCGCAAGATGACTTCACTGCATTCAAACAACAACACTCGCATTCAAATCAGCCCTCGCCTCTGTTAGGCAGGCCTACTTCACAACCCTCATATCTTCCTTATCCTACAACCTCAAACAGTTATTCAACACTTTTAACTCTCTCCTCCGCCCACCACTGTCCCCTCCGACCTCCGTCATCTCTGCTGAGGAGTTCGCCACACACTTCAAAAACAAGATTGACCAAACACGGCAAATCTTTACTATCCGACCACCACAACCCCTTTGTTTCCCAGACCATTGCCCTTCCCCCATAACCTCCCTTTTCAACATCATGGAAGGAGACCTCACTCGTCTCCTTTCCAAATCACATCTCACCACTTGTGCACTCGACCCCATCCCATCCCCCCCAACCTCACCCCCACACTCATCCCATCCCTAACCCATCTTTTCAACCTATCACTAACTTCTGGTACCTTCCACCCTGCCTTCAAACATGCCACAATCACTCCCATTCTCAAAAAGCCATCTCTCAACCCAACCGCCTTGTCCAGCTACCGCCCCATATCACTTCTCCCATTTGCCTCCAAACTCCTTGAGCAACACGTTCACGCTGAACTTTCCTCTCACTTCTCATCTATCTCTCTTCAATAACCAACAATCTGGTTTCCGCCACCACCATTCCACCAAAACTGCCCTTACAAAAATTACTAATGACTTTCTTACAGACAAAGCTAACAGACAATTCACTGTACTGTTTCTTCTTGACCTGTCCTCTGCCTTCGACACAGTTGACCACTGCCTCCTACTGCAGATCGTCTCTTCCTTTGGAGTCAAAGACCCTGCCCTATCCTGGATCTCCTCATACCTTTCCAACCGCACATTTAGCGTCTCCCACTCCCACACTACCTCCTCATCCCCCCACCTCTCTGTTGGAGTCCCTCAAGGTTCAGTCCTAGGACCCCTACTTTTCTCAATCTATACCCTTGGCCAGGGACAGCTCATAAAATCCCATGGCTTCCAGTCATGAAGAGCATGGTCAGTCATCCTTTTGATGAGGACACAGAAGTCTTGCCTGTTAGCAATCTGGCACGCATGGCTGAGTTTATGTTACGCTGCCTTTCCCCTGATCCTTGCTTTGTCCAAACTTTGGATGACAGTCCTTACTGGTTGGTGACACTTCTAAACCCACGCTACAAGGAGAACTTTCTGTCTCTTATTCCCTTGCAGGAGAGGCCTAATAAAATGGTGCAGTACGAGAAGGCTCTTGTTGCGGAATCATTTAAAAAATTCTCATCTGAAAACGCTGGCGGCAGAGGTCACAGTTCGTTTGACAACCAAGGAGTACAGGCGAGAGAGACACAAATTCAATCCAGCAGAGGCAGGGGAACACTGTCAAAGTTCTGGGACAGTTTTCTCAGACCCTCCCACCACACAGGTCCTGAGGCGCGGGGTACTCTCCCAAAGAGGGGAAAGTTTCGGAAGATGGTGAGGGAGTACCTTGCCGGCTGTGCCAACGTAGTCCTTGATTCCTCTGTGCCTTATAATTATTGAGTATCCAAGCTGGACTCGTGGCATGAACTGGCTCTATACACCTTGGAGGTCCTGGCCTGCCCTGCCGCTGTCAACTGAAAATGCTGACAGGCTGACTCATAAAAATTATCAAAGGCTGGTTTGGGCCAGACTTCTCAACATCACTGAATGATAGCAGCGTAACATAAACTCAAATACAGTGTCTTTTTTGGGGAGGTCTAACTGTATTCCCATGCACCTCTGTCTTCACACCCAGACATGGGTATACGCTTCCTGATTTTGTCTATTTGCTCTTGTCCTCCTCCTTCTCCTCATCCTTCACATCCTCCTCCATATCACTACCATATCACCGTATCTACGTCTCTTGCAAGGGGCATTGGAGTTCCTCCAAATTTTTGGCAGCCGTTGCATTCACTGCATAGGCAAAGAGTATGGGAGACCCACTTCCTAATAATGGGAACATTGTTTTCTGGAGGCCCTCCAACCTCTACATCTCTTGCAAGGGGCATTGGAGTGCCTCGTAATTTTTGGCAGCCTTTGCATTCACTGCATAGGCAAATAGTATTGGAGACCCACTCCTTTTTAATGGGAACATGTCATACTCATTACTGTAGCCCAGCTCCATGTGTCTTTAAATTGGTAATAGGGTTTTTTCTAAATTTTGGCAGCCGTTGGACTCACTGCATACCCTATAACTGGATAGGAGACCCTCTCCTTTCTAATGGGAACATGTCATTACTGTGGTCCAGCTCTATGTGTCTTTAAATTGTTAGTGGGGTTTTTCCCAAATTTTGGCGGCTGTTGGACTCACTGCATACCCTATAACTGTATAGCAGATCCTTAACCTTTCTAATGGGAACATGTCATTACTGTGGCCCAGCTCTATGTGTCTTTAAATTGTTAGTGGGGTTTTTCCCAAATTTTGGCAGCCCTTGCAGTCACAGCATGGGTATTACCACTATAGGAGACCCACTCCTTTATAATGGGAATATTTTTTTTTACTGAGACCCTCCTCTATGTCTCTTCAAAGAGGTATTGGGTTGCGTCCAAATTTTTGGCAGCCCTTGCAGTCACTGCATATGCAATAACAGTATAGGAGACCCACTCTTTAATAATGGGAACAACAAAGCATAGCCGACTGCTGGCCCTTTAAGAATAGTAAGGCAGTAAAAACAGTGTTTGTGACTTTCACAATCCCTCCTTCATAAATGAAACAGGATGTGTCTGATGATGTTTCACACACCACATGGCCAGATAAGGTTGTAAAATGTTAAAATGCCATTTCCCGGTGAATGCATTTGTCACGGTTGAAAGCAATGCAAAAATGCAAAAAAACGCATCAAAAACGCTATGTGTGAACATAGCCCAAGGTGTGAAGGAGCATTTTTGTTTTTGGTTATTTATTTTGCCTTATATACAAGTCATTACCCTGGAAAGAATGTTCCTTAACATATTTCCCAGGAAAATCCATTTTGGTTTAGTTTTTGTATGTTTTATTGTGAGTCTGTAAAAGTGGCGTAATACCTCTGACAACATTGTTGATATTATTGACCTGGGAGTCAGAAATGCTTCCAGGAGTCTTCCCCATGCTGTTCCCATGTCATTTTAGTACTGTTCCCATCGATTTGGGCAATTTTTAGGCCCTCTGCAGACCACCGGGGGGGGGGGCCGCCGAAAGAATGCTGGAGTTTCCCATAGACTTACATTGGGCTCGTTACTTGGACCGAGCACCTGAGTATTCCAATTTGCTTGACTTGAGCAGCGAGCACCCGAGCATTTTAGTGCTCGCTCGTCACTAGTTTTCAGCTATACCATTTCTATTTCCATTCAACTTTTTGATCGTGTTTTATTCCACTCTTTGTTTGGTAGTAAGATGAAAAAGAATAGTTTTTTTTTTTACAGTGTTCACTGAAGGCGTTAAGTAGTGTGATCGTTTTATAGGCCATGGACGTGATGATAACAAATATGTGGACCTTTTTGGTTTATTTTAGTTTTTGTATGAATTTACCCATTTATTGATATAACATTATTTTCATTTTCTTTTCTGTTTATTTTTTGATTAGGTTTTTTTTTTATATTTTTTCACATTCTTTTTTTTACTTTTTCATTTAGTCCCTCTATGAGACTAGCTTTTATTAGTATAATCGCTGTTATAAAGCATTGCAATGAATTCTACCTGTCAGTGTTACAGTGATAGAAGCCTCTGAGACCATGCTCCTAGCTCGGTCTAAGCAGGCCACCGTCGCTGGGATACCTGGAGACGCGGGTTGTCATGACAACAGGATCACTGACTAAGGGCGTAACCAGAAACGCGTCGAGATTGCGTCTCCGCTATCATGGACTTTTATATATTTTAATATTTTGCACCAATAAAGTGAGAATTATTTTTTATTGGAGACTTTTCCCACTTTCTCCTTATGTACACTGGCCGAGAGTCACGGCATTGTGGGTCTGAGCCCAGAAGATATGAGCAGCAGGATGGATTAAATGCATGGTGAGGCATATATTGTTTTTTTGTAAAGAATTGTCCAATCAGTCAGTAAGGATTTAGGGCCCTTTTACATGGCGATATTTTGCATCAGTATTTGTTAACAGACGCCAGGAGTGGATCCAAAACACAGAAGAGGTGAGAGTGGTTCAGATATTATTTTTCTCTGTGTTTGTTCCCCTCTGGTTTTTAGCTTACAAATACTAATGTAAATTACTGCCCAAAATACTCCCTGTGTGAATGAGGCGAGGAAGCTGCTTGTAATACTGTAATATAAGTCCTTATTCTGAGGATGAGCGCTCACTTGCAGGTGCTGTGCTGTAATGCTTATCTTCTCTGCTCCATCATACTCCCCAGAGCAGGGGCGACCCCTGGGGCAAAACTGCGGCCGGCAGATGTCAGACGTGTCACTCAGTGATATGTGATGGAGCCCGACTTCCAAACAAAATCAGTCAGAAGCATACAAAATAAATACATGAAGCATTGCAATTAGGTGTCAAACGTTCTCAACTTTATTTAAATTTACATGACACTGAACCATCACCTATCAGGATAAAGAAGATTCTGTGTAGCCTCTGTTCCTATAGACCATCTTGCTTGCAGCCTTCTCCATTGAAGACTACGGAAATTACACGAATAGATGAGTAATCTGCTTATACTGCTGTAATACAATTCTTTTATCCAATGATGAGAGCATGCGTCCAGGAGTTGTGCTGTAATGTTTGTCTCCTCTTCACCATCATCATCAGAGCAGGGGCGACCCCTGGGGCAAAATGTGCTTACTGGGATCTGTGCAGCCGGCAGATGTCCAGCCGTATGTGATAGACCCCGTCCCCCAAACAAAATTAATCAGACAGAAGCACACAAAATAAATACACGAAGCATTGCAATTAGGTGTCAAATGATCAAAATTTTATTTAAATTTACATGACACCGAAAATAGCACAACCCCCGACTCACGAAGAGTCACCCTCCAGCACTCAGGAGAGGAAAACCCCCTGTGGAGGAAACCTCTATGGAACCATGGATGGAGGGCTGCCCTTCCATTGGGCTTAGAGAGTTTGTGCCAATATATAACAGATGTAACTGCAGAATTGTACAATTTGTACATTTTACCAGATTTACAAAGAATGACATAACAAATACAGACTATAAATGTGATAAAGCTGATGTGGGAGAGATCTGGCTGCAATATCTGTCACCACATTGATTGATGGAGCGAATTTGGTTGATCTGATTGGCCAGGTGGATGTATAATTTCTCCCTTACAGATCCAGGTCCGCCTCTCAAAAAATTGGACATTTGGTTACAGTTCGTTATGCCTAATCCCTAATAGGATAAATAATCCCTCCCAATTTATCACCCATTAAAGTCATAGATCAGTCCATGAACTCCCAAAGGAGAGCTGCTCTATATAGAGGGTAACAGAAGGGGATCCTGGTCTAGGGACCCCCCTTTGTTACCTTCCCATGCCCTAGGGGTGTCTAAAGCAGACAACCCCTTTCCCTGCTAGAACCTCCAAATTACACCAAGTTTGGCACATTACGTGGGTGGTCAAGCTCAAGGTCCTCAGGCGCATCAGTAATGGCGCTGATCGTGGCAGCGCGGAATTCTTTTATGGAATCTTCTTTATGACACTGGTTTATGACCTCATAACAGTTGTCATGGTGACTACAGGGTCTATTACTGATGCAGGGCACAAGTATTAACCCTTTCATCATTGGTAATTTGCTATTGTTATAGAGGCAGATAACTGCACTTGTTACCAAGCAGGGGCCTTATCATTATTGCTTCCCTTAGGCACCATAAGAAATACAGATTACAAATTAAACGTGCAAGTTTGTCATGAGTGTTTTGCACTTTCTAGATCCAGAGATTGGGTTTATTACTAGCACTTTACAAAGAAAAAAAAAAAAAGAGGAAATTACTTGTAAAATAATATTATTGGGAATTGCATTTCAAGCATTTTCCTAATGTGCATTCTACATAGTTACATAGGTTGAAAAAAGTAGGGGTGGACATTAACAGCTTGGGGCCCAAGTGCAAGAAATGTGTCCGAGCCCCCATCTTTTTATGGCGACAAAGCTACAGATATATATATATACACACACACAGTGGGGGAAATAAATGTTTGATCCCCTGCTGTTTTTCTAAGTTTGCCCACTGACAAAGACATGAACAGTCTATAATTTTAAGGGTAATTTTAACATTGAGAGATAGAATATCCCCCCCCCCCCCAAAAAAAAAATAAAAAATCAAGAAAATCACATTGTATAAATTAGATAATTTTTTTTTGCATTTTGCAGTGAGAAATAAGTATTTCATCCCCTACAAACCATTATGAGTTCTGGCTGCTACAGACCAGTTAGACGCTCCTAATCAACTCATTACCTGCAGTAAAGACAGCTGTCTTACATAGTCACCTGTATAAAAGACTCTTGTCCACAGACTCCATTAATCAGTCAGACTCTAACCTCTACCACATGGGCAAGACCAAAGAGCTTTCTAAGGATGTCGGGGACAAGATCATAGACCTGCACAAAGCTGGAATGGGCTACAAAACCATAAGTAAGACTCTGGGTGAGAAGGAGACAACTGTTGGTGCAATTGTAAGAAAATGAAAGAAATACAAAATGACTGTCAATAGACATTGATCTGGGGCACCATGCAAAATCTCACCTCGTGGGGTATCCTTGATCATGAGGAAGGTGAGAGATCAGTCTAAAACTACACGGGGGGAACTTGCTAATGATCTCCAGGCAGCTGGGACCACAGTCACCAAGCAAACCATTGGTAACACATTACGCTTTAAAGGTTAAAAATCCTGCAGTGCCCTCAAGGTCCCCCTGCTCAAGAAGGCACATGTGCAGGCCCATCTGAAGTTTGGCAATGAATACCTGGATGATTCTGTGAGTTATTGGGAGAAGGTGCTGTGGTCAGATGAGACAAAAATTGAGCTCTTTAGCATTAACTCAATTGGCCGTGTTTGGAGGAAGAAGGAAGTACAACCCTAAGAACTTCATTCCAACCGTGAAGCATGGTGGGGGAAACATACCTTGGGGGTGCTTTTCTGCAAAGGGGACATGACGACTGCACCGTATTGAAGGGAAGATGGATGGCGTCATGTATCGCGAGATTTTGGCCAACAACCTCCTTCCCTCGGTAAAAGCATTGAAGATGGGTCGTGGCTAGGTCTTCCCAGCAAGGCAATGACCCAAAACATACAGCCAAGGCAACAAAGGAGTGGATCAAAAAGAACTACAGTAAGGTCATGGAGTGGCCTAGCCAGTCTCCAGACCTTAATCCCATAGAAAACTTATGGAGGGGGTTAAATCTCTGATTTGCCAAGCAACAGCCTCAAAATCTTAATGATTTAGAGATGATCTGCAAAGAGGAGTGGACCAAAATTCCTCCCGACATGTGCACAACCCTCATCATCAGCTACAAACAACGTCTGACTGCTGTGCTGCCAACATGTGTTTTACCACCAAATATTAAGTGTTGTTTTCCAGAGGGATCAAATACTTATTTCTCACTGCAAAATGCAAAAAAATGTATCTAATTTATACAATGTGATTTTCTTGATTTTTTTGGGGATATTCTATCAATGTTAAAATTAACCTACCATTAAAATTATAGACTGTTCCTGTCTTTGTCAGTGGGCAAACTAAGAAAGACAGCAGGGGATCAAATAATTATTTCCCCCACTGTGTATATAATTATATATATACAGTATGTAGATTGTATGTATCTACCTCCTTCTAGGTTGTGCCTGGATATGTACACCCACTATATACTGTGTATGTCTGCACCACTTCAGTGCAGTAAGGCGACATTACTGACCACGGAGCAGCCGTGCTCTTTAGAGCTGATGTATTTTTATTTTTGTGAATTGTTTCAGCTGCCTGAAGACCATTGCTCGCCATCTACCATGGGCATGCTGCAGATCCTCGCTAAGTTGCCATCTTACTCCCTGGCATCAGGATGGTTAACAACAGTACAACCCATGTGCAGACAGATTTGTCTGACTCCTTACCGGACTCCAGCAACGCATCGGCTGTGATCCCAGCAGAGAGTACTGCGATTCAGGACTATCTCCCACCATGCCGGTCGTGGTCATAATTCACCGGTATCAGAGGAGGACAACTTTGGGACATTGTCCAAGACATACTCCTCAAGAACTGTGTTTAAGAAATCGTCTCCAGAGGTCCAGGACTTGAGATATGAAGAGGGTGAGGACATTACTGGGGGCACACAACCCACTCATAATAGGTACAGGGGAAGAAGAAACACTCCGTACTGGTACTTCCTCCAGTGTAAGGCCAATATAAAGGAGGGCAAGGTAAGAATGTCTATATTGTTATTCTACTGGGGATCCGCAGGGGAGGGATCGTACATCACAATGCTAGTTTACAATGAGGCATACTGTAGCGCCGGCGTCCCTGCCCTCTGCTAGGCAGGGACGCTGTTCCCCTCACCTCTCTGCTCCGTGCCCGGCGTCCTCCTCCCGCTCTGCTGGCAGCGCGCGCTCCTTCCCGGCCACTGTGCTTAGGGCGCGCGCGCGCGCTCTCCCTCCCTCTTAAAGGGGCCGCGCGCGCCGTCCTAAGGAGTCCCCGGCCAATGGCCGGAGGACTTCACCATATATAAGGCACCTCCTCCAAAATGGAGGTGCCCGAGCAATGTTGTTGCACTGTTCACTACTCTGCTTCAGCCCTCAGGTCCCGTTGTCAGTTACCTGCCTGATTCCTGCCAGCCTGCTGACTTATTCCTGCCTGATTATCTGCTACCTGCCTGCTAGTCTGAGGTCCGACGGTCTGCCTTACTACTCCTGTCAGTCTGTCTAAGGACCAGCCTGCCCGCTCACCTGGGAGCGCACATCAGCCACCTGCCTGCTTGCCTGAGGTCCGACGGTCTGCCTTCCAACTCCTGTCAGTCTGTCTATGGACCAGCTTGCCCGCTCACCTGGGAGCGCACATCTGCTACCTGCCTGCTAGCCTACCTGGAGGCTCCGCCGTCACGTGCTGTGACCACCTGCCTGTCCAGTGACTCCTGCCCGCTCACCTGGGAGCGCTCATCTGCTACCTGTCTGCTAGCCTACCCGGAGGCTCTGCCGTCACGTGCTGTGACCACCCGCCTGTCCAGAGACTTCTGCCCGCTCACCTGGGAGCGCTCATCTGCCGCCTGTCTGTTGGTCTTCCCGGAGGCTCCGCCGTCACATGCTGTGACCACCCGTTCATCCAGAGACTCTCGCCTGCTCACCTGGGAGCTCACGTCTATCATCAGCCGCCACAGGTCGTACCAACCCTTTACCTAGAGACTGCCCCGGTCACTTGCCGTGACCATCTGCCCGTTCATTCAGAGACTGCGCCGGTCACTTGCCGTGACCACCAGCCCGTTCATCCAGAGACTGCCTCGGTCACTTGCCGTGACCTCCAGCCCGTTCACTCAGAGACTGTCCCGGTCACCTGCTGAGACTTCCTGCCCGTCTTCCCTGGTCGCCACCCGCTCCCTTACAAGGACCGCCCCCTTGTATAGTAGCTCAGAGGTTCCGCCTCCCAGACCCGTTACAGTTTGCTCGGGCCATGGAACCCGGTGGCACCCAAGCTCCCTCGCTCTCGGACCTGTGTCATGAACTGTCCCGTCAAAGGTCCCAACAGGAGTCCATCCTGGGTCACCTGCGGAATGTCAATACTCGCCTGGACACTCTGACTGCTCCACCAGCAACCTCCGCCTGTGCCATGTCTCGCAATCCGGCAGCTCCGCTGCCCACTAATACCATGGTATCTTACCCCGGACCCCGGCTTTCTGCACCTCCTCGCTTCGGAGGCGACTCCGCCCAGGCTCGGGGCTTCATAAATCAGTGCACCCTGCACTTTGAACTATTGTCTCACCAGTTTAACTCCGACCGGGCCAAAATTGCATTCATCATGTCCCATCTCACCGGGGAGGCCCTGGCCTGGCTAAATCCTCTATGGGAGAGAGGAGACCCCCTGGTGTCCAACTTGCCTGCTTTTCTCACGGCTTTCCGGAAAGTCTTCGACGAACCCGGACGGAGGACCTCATCCGCATCATCACTGCTATGCCTCCGTCAGGGAGGTCTCACCGTGGGCCAATATGCCATACGGTTCCGTACCCTTGCCTCGGAGCTGGCCTGGGATAACGACGCTCTGGTATCCGTCTTCTGGGAGGGTCTGTCCGGCCGTATTAAAGATGAACTTGCCGGTCGGGACATTCCTACCACTCTCGATGACCTAATAACTCTTGCCACCCGGATTGACCTACGGTTCCAGGAGCGTGCCAAAGAGGTCACCCGTGAGGAGGTTACCACGTCTAGCTCCTACTTTTCAGAAACCCGTCACTCCCTCCATCTCTACCCAGGTACACTCTCCTGAGCCTATGCAGGTCGACCAGACCAAGATGCTCAAAACCCGTCAGGACTTACGCCGTGCCGAGGGGAGCTGCTTCTACTGTGGCAGTAAGGAGCACCGGATCCGTGCCTGCCCGGAGAGGTCGGGAAACGCCTGTGTCTAGGTTCGCTCAGAGAGGTCGACCTAGACAAGAATAAATCCTCTCCATCTCTGCTGTTGTCAGTCTCAATCGTCTGCGGGGAGAACCGTTATTTCGAACTAGCCCAACTTGACTCTGGAGCAGCCGGGAATCTTATTTCACAGTCCCTGGTAGAGAAATACCGCATCCCCACCAAACCTCTGGCTGTACCCTTGTCTGTTGCTGCCGTGGATGGGGGTCTCTTACCACGCCCCATCCAACTCATCACCGAATCCATTACTCTGCAGGTGGGAATGCTGCATTCTGAGAGTATCTCCTTTCATGTTCTGCCTGGACTCTCTCACGCCCTCTTGCTAGGCCTACCTTGGCTCCAGAGACATGCACCCGTGCTTGACTGGCAGACCGGAGAAGTCCTTCGCTGGGGACAGGACTGCCATAAGACCTGTCTGGTTCCCGTCCATCCCGTCCGTCCTTCTCCTACCCCAGCTAATCTACCTGGACTTCCGATTCCTTATTGGTCTTATGCTGATGTCTTTAATAAAAAGGAGGCAGAGACACTACCCCCTCATAGACCATACGACTGCCCTATCGACCTGTTACCTGGTACTACTCCTCCCCGTGGGCGTATTTATCCTTTATCCGCTGCTGAGACCCGGTCGATGTCCGAATATATTGAGGAGAATCTGGCCAGAGGATTCATCCGGAAATCTACCTCCCCGGCGGGAGCAGGCTTCTTTTTCGTCAAAAAGAAGGACGGCTCTCTCCGTCCCTGTATAGACTATAGAGGTCTTAACCAGATCACGGTGAAGAATAAGTACCCCCTTCCGCTCATTCCGGAGTTATTTGATCGTCTGAGGGGGGCTAGAATCTTCACCAAACTGGACCTCCGTGGGGCGTACAACCTGGTTCGTATCCGTCAGGGGGATGAATGGAAGACGGCATTCAACACCCGGGACGGCCACTATGAATATCTGGTAATGCCCTTTGGCCTCTGTAACGCTCCTGCCGTCTTTCAAGAGTTGGTCAATGACATCTTCCGGGACCTTCTCTACTCCTGCGTAGTGGTGTACCTGGACGACATCTTGGTCTTCTCTCCGGATCTCCAGACTCACCGGAGGGACGTTCGTCAGGTCCTGCTCAGGCTCAGGCAGAATCACCTCTTCGCTAAATACGAGAAGTGCCTCTTTGAGCAGACCTCGCTTCCATTTTTAGGCTACATTATTTCTCAGACCGGCCTACAAATGGATCCAGAGAAACTGTCTGCCATCGAGAAATGGCCTCGACCGGAGGGGTTGAAGGCCATTCAGCGATTCCTGGGCTTCGCCAACTACTACCGCCTCTTCATACCACACTTCTCTTCCCGGACTGCCCCAATTTCCGCGCTCACCCGTAAAGGTACTAATCCCAAAGAGTGGCCACCCGAAGCTGAGGAGGCCTTTCTTTCCCTAAAACAGGCCTTCTCTTCCGCCCCGGTGCTGCATCGCCCAGATGGCAACAAGCAGTTCTTCCTGGAAGTTGACGCCTCCTCCTCTGGAGCCGGAGCGGTACTTACTCAAAAATCATCTTCCGGGAGAATGGTAACTTGTGGCTTCTTCTCTAAACTCTTCTACTCCTCAGAGCGCAATTATTCCATAGGAGACCGAGAGTTATTGGCCATCAAACTGGCATTGGAGGAGTGGCGTTACCTGCTCGAGGGGGCTCTTCACCCGGTAATAATTTACACCGACCACAAGAACTTGGCTTACCTCCAGCATGCCCAGAGACTTAACCCGCGCCAAGCCCGGTGGTCCTTGTTTTTTGCTCGCTTTGATTTTGTTCTTCATTTTCGCCCGGCTGACAAAAACGTCAAAGCAGACGCCTTGTCCCGATCCTTTCTGGTGTCCGATCTCGAGGAAGAACCTAAACATATCATCGATCCCGCCAGAGTAATGCAGGTGGCTCCCGTGAGTCTAAATCGTCTCCCTCCCGGTAAGACGTTTGTTTCAGTACCTGATCGGGAGAAGATCCTACACTGGGGCCATTCGTCTAAACTAGCTGGCCACGCCGGTCAGAAAAAGACCCTCCAGCTTATTGCCCGGCACTACTGGTGGCCTACCCTGCACAAGGACGTAATAGACTTTGTTTCTACCTGTGTGTCCTGCGCCCGCAACAAAGTCCCGAGACACCTGCCAGCCGGTCGCCTCCTTCCGCTTCCTGTGCCTGCTGCCCCCTGGCAGCATATTGCTATGGACTTCATAACTGATCTCCCCGTCTCTGCCGGTTGTACGGTCATTTGGGTGGTCGCTGACCGCTTTTCCAAGATGGCTCACTTTATTCCCCTGCCAGGCCTCCCGTCTGCACCCGAGCTGGCTAAAGACTTTATCCGCCACATCTTCCGTCTTCATGGCCTGCCCCTCCACATCGTGTCGGATCGTGGGGTACAGTTCACCTCACGTTTCTGGAGAGCCACTTGTAAACTGCTAGACGTCACCCTGGACTTCTCTTCCGCTTACCACCCACAGTCCAATGGTCAAGTGGAGCGGATCAATCAGAACCTGACCAGTTACCTCCGGCACTTCGTTAATGCCCATCATTCAGACTGGGTGGATCTCCTACCATGGGCCGAGTTCTCTTATAATAATCACCAGAGCGAATCCTCCTCCAAATCCCCGTTTTTTGTAGTCTTCGGTCAGCATCCTCGGATTCCTTTTCCTGTCTCCACCTCTGTGGACAACCCGGCTGCGGAATCTCTCGTTAGCAAATTTTCCTCCATTTGGGAGAGTACCCGATCCGCACTCCTTCAGTCGTCCGAACGGATGAAAAGACACGCTGACCAAAAACGCCTGGATCCTCCACAATTTCGTCCTGGAGATAAAGTCTGGCTCTCATCTAAATATGTCCGACTCAAGATACCTTCTTACAAGTTAGGGCCTCGGTTCATCGGCCCTCTGGAGGTCATCAGTCAGATCAACCCGGTGGCCTATAAATTGAAACTCCCGGCCAACTTACGGATCCCTAACTCCTTCCATGTATCTCTCCTCAAACCTGTGGTTCTTAACTCTTTTTCCAAGTCTACAGGTACGCCTCCTGCTCCGGTTTCTGCTGAGGACGAGTTTGAGGTAGAGAACATTCTTGCCACCAAAAGGGTAAGAGGAAAGACCTTTTTTCTAGTAGATTGGAAGGGGTTTGGTCCTGAGGAGAGAACGTGGGAGCCCCGGGAGAACATCCATGCCCCTCTTATCCTTGCTAAATTTCTGTCTGGCCTAAAGAAGGGGGGGCCTAAAGGGGGGGGTACTGTAGCGCCGGCGTCCCTGCCCTCTGCTAGGCAGGGACGCTGTTCCCCTCACCTCTCTGCTCCGTGCCCGGCGTCCTCCTCCCGCTCTGCTGGCAGCGCGCGCTCCTTCCCGGCCACTGTGCTTAGGGCGCGCGCGCTCTCCCTCCCTCTTAAAGGGGCCGCGCGCGCCGTCCTAAGGAGTCCCCGGCCAATGGCCGGAGGACTTTACCATATATAAGGCACCTCCTCCAAAATGGAGGTGCCCGAGCAATGTTGTTGCACTGTTCACTACTCTGCTTCAGCCCTCAGGTCCCGTTGTCAGTTACCTGCCAGATACCTGCCTGATTCCTGCCAGCCTGCTGACTTATTCCTGCCTGATTATCTGCTACCTGCCTGCTAGTCTGAGGTCCGACGGTCTGCCTTACTACTCCTGTCAGTCTGTCTAAGGACCAGCCTGCCCGCTCACCTGGGAGCGCACATCAGCCACCTGCCTGCTTGCCTGAGGTCCGACGGTCTGCCTTCCAACTCCTGTCAGTCTGTCTATGGACCAGCTTGCCCGCTCACCTGGGAGCGCACATCTGCTACCTGCCTGCTAGCCTACCTGGAGGCTCCGCCGTCACGTGCTGTGACCACCTGCCTGTCCAGTGACTCCTGCCCGCTCACCTGGGAGCGCTCATCTGCTACCTGTCTGCTAGCCTACCCGGAGGCTCTGCCGTCTTGTGCTGTGACCACCCGCCTGTCCAGAGACTTCTGCCCGCTCACCTGGGAGCGCTCATCTGCCGCCTGTCTGTTGGTCTTCCCGGAGGCTCCGCCGTCACATGCTGTGACCACCCGTTCATCCAGAGACTCTCGCCTGCTCACCTGGGAGCTCACGTCTATCATCAGCCGCCACAGGTCGTACCAACCCTTTACCTAGAGACTGCCCCGGTCACTTGCCGTGACCATCTGCCCGTTCATTCAGAGACTGCCCCGGTCACTTGCCGTGACCACCAGCCCGTTCATCCAGAGACTGCCTCGGTCACTTGCCGTGACCTCCAGCCCGTTCACTCAGAGACTGTCCCGATCACCTGCTGAGACTTCCTGCCCGTCTTCCCTGGTCGCCACCCGCTCCCTTACAAGGACCGCCCCCTTGTATAGTAGCTCAGAGGTTCCGCCTCCCAGACCCGTTACACATACCAGACAATATATGTCCTTCTATAATATATCCTCATATAATTTCCTATTGTGTCAAATATTATGCAATTACATTGTCCTAAATGATTGTATTTGCTGATCGTAACCTTAACGGTACGATGGTAGAGTCACCACTAGCACCTAAGAAACACAGTGAAGCCTGGTAAGTGTCCGGACGGAGGAGATAGCCATTGATGAGAAGCATTATTTTTTAGGATCATAGCCATGACTGTTATAGCATTTGCATAAGTCGCCCTTGTGCCATGTTGTTCTCCTTTTTTCAAGCAATGTCTGTAATCACAGTAAAACTATTGCAGTCTTCACAACACAGCCCGGCTCTGCTACGATTATGGAAGTCATGTCCAAGAGCAATAAAGAAAAATATTCACATGTGTTTTTAAGAAATTGCTACTGTTTTTTTTTGTTTGGATTATTTATTTCTTTTTTTATGTTTGCATTATTTTGCATTATTTTGTCTTTTTGCTACTTTTGTTGCATCTGTGCATTTTTACGTTTTTTCTTTTGTTGCTAATCACAGCATGTTCTAAGTTTCGTGATTTACTTATTTTTTTTCTTTCTTTGCTTTTTCTATAAATTTTACCATTAGAAAATGCACCTAAAAAATCATACACCTGTCTGTATGTGTCAGAGTTGTCTTGGGGTCTCATCTGTTTATTTAGTAGAGTAAAGAGGGAGGAGGTGAGTAAGGACATAAGTGTGAAGTGCTGGGTCCTGATTGCTTGTACAGTTAGGTCCATATATATTTGGAGAGAGACAACATTTTTCTAATTTTGGTTCTAGACATTACCACAATGAATTTTAAACAAAACAATTCAGATGCAGTTGAAGTTCAGACTTTCAGCTTTCATTTGAGGGTATCCACATTAAAATTGGATGAAGGGTTTAGGAGTTTCAGCTCCTTAACATGTGACACCCTGTTTTTAAAGGGACCAAAAGTAATTGGACAGATTAAATAATTGAAAATAAAATGTTCATTTCTAGTACTTGGTTGAAATCCCTTTGTTGGCAATGACTGCCTGAAGTCTTGAACTCATGGACATCACCAGACTCTGAGTTTCCTCCTTTTTGATGCTCTGCCAGGCCTTCACTGCGGGGGTTTTCAGTTGCTGTTTGTTTGTGGGCCTTTCTGTCTGAAGTTTAGTCTTTAACAAGTGAAATGCATGCTCAATTGGGTTGAGATCAGGTGACTGACTTGGCCATTCAAGAATATTCCACTTCTTTGCTTTAATAAACTCCTGGGTTGCTTTGGCTTTATGTTTTGGGTCATTGTCCATCTGTAGTATGAAATGACGACCAATCAGTTTGGCTGCATTTGGCTGGATCTGAGCACACAGTATGGCTCTGAATACATCAGAATTCATTCGGCTGCTTCTGTCCTGTGTCACATCATCAATAAACACTAGTGAGCCAGTGCCACTGGCAGCCATGCATGCCCAAGCCATCACACTGCCTCCGTGTTTTACAGATGATGTGGTATGCTTTGGATCATGAGCTGTACCACGCCTTCGCCATACTTTTCTCTTTCCATCATTCTGGTAGAGGTTGATCTTGGTTTCATCTGTCCAAAGAATGTTCTTCCAGAACTGTGCTGGCTTTTTTAGATGTTTTTTAGCAAAGTCCAGTCTAGCCTTTTTATTCCTGATGCTTATGAGTGGCTTGCACTGTGCAGTGAACCCACTGTTTTTACTTTCATGCAGTCTTCTCTTTATGGTAGATTTGGATATTGATACACCTACCTCCTGGAGAGTGGTGTTCACTTGGTTGGCTGTTGTGAAGGGGTTTCTCTTCACCATGGAGATTATTCTGCGATCATCCACCACTGTTGTCTTCCGTGGGCGCCCAGGTCTTTTTGCATTGATGAGTTCACCAGTGCTTTCTTTCTTTCTCAGGATGTACCAAACTCAAGATTTTGCCACTCATAATATTGTAGCAATTTCTCGGATGGGTTTTTTCTGTTTTTGCAGGTTAAGGATGGCTTGTTTCACCTGCATGGAGAGCTCCTTTGACCGCATGTTTACTTCACAGCAAAACCTTCCAAATGCAAGCACCACACCTCAAATCAACTCCAGGCCTTTTATCTGCTTAATTGAGAATGACATATCGAAGGGATTGTCCACACCGGTCCATGAAATAGCCTTGGAGTCAATTGTCCAATAACTTTTGGTCCCTTTAAAAGCAGGGTGTCACATGTTAAGGAGCTGAAACTCCTAAACCCTTCATCCAATTTTAAGGTGGATACCCTCAAATGAAAGCTGAAAGTCTGAACTTCAACTGCATCTGAATTGTTTTGTTTAAAATTCATTGTGGTAATGTCTAGAACCAAAATTAGAAAAATGTTGTCTCTGTCCAAATATATATGGACCTAACTGTATATCCTGCTCTGCTTCTAGCACTTCTATTGCTCTCCTCTGAAGACATGTCCCTCTTGTGTGCAGCTGGCCGAAGCCCTGGACCTCTTCCAGGAACAGATGCTGAAAGAGGAGCGGCTGCAGCCGGAGGAAAGTAACTACACTGTTCTCATCGGAGGCTGCGGAAGAGTTGGATATATCCTATATATAACGTATTGACGGCTCTGTCTGACAGTCTAATATGTATGGGGTCCCGGACAATTTTTTGGGGGAGTTAATGATCCAGCATAACTGATCATTTAATTTGGCTGATCATTATGTTCTGAAGATAAGGTGCCAGTAGACATGTCTGGTGGTGACTCTCATAGAGAACACAGGAGTGTATGGGAGAGATGGCTGCCAGACAACTGTTAAGCGCAGGCCGTCTTTCATCCAAGAGCCATCTAATGTGTGTGGCGGGCTTTATAAGGTTGATCTGTGACCCCTTGATAATGAGCCATGATAAAGCAGCATTGGGTAAGCTCCAAGGAGTGGCCAGTAAAGTCCTTCTGCCTGTGTTCACATGGATGGGATTAGCCGGGGTCCATGCCGTGGTGGCTGTGCTCATCAGGCCCTGGACACATTAGTCAGATCTGTACAGCATGTTGCAGCTTATTCTGAAATATTTATAACAAAGCCCAGATAATGGTCACATTAACTGTGGCATGTTTGTAGCTTTTTAATGATTTAATACCAAAATGATCTTATTTACTCTGTGAAACAACCTTTAAAGGGACTTTCTTGTTTCACAAAACCGCTGTTCCTGGCTGCAGTTTGTTTAAAGAAATTACAAAAACCGTCTGTTCTCTATTCATCCTCCCCAGGTCCAGCGCAAAGTTTCTCCTGCTGCTCCCGCTGTCTGTTATTGTCTGCAGCGCTGACAACACATCTACAGCTCTGCAGCCTGTAGCTACGCTCAGCGGCTCGTGCCGTTAACTCGGGCCGACCTTCAGAGCTCACTGACTGACTGCAGTGCTTTCACCGTCACGTCAGCGCTGCAGACAATGACTTACACCAAAGCATTATTATTATTACTATTTATTATTATAGCGCCATTTATTCCATGGAGCTTAACATGTGAAAAAGGGGATATACATAACAAACAACAAGTACAATAATCTTGAACAAAAATGCAACGGCAAACTGTTACAGAAGGAGAGAGGGTCTCCCCGCGAGGGCTCACAGTCTACCAGGGATAGGTGAGGGTACAGCAGGTGAGGGTAGAGCTAGTCATGCAGCGGTGTGGTGGAGCGGTGGTTACTGCAGGTTGTAGGCTTGTCGGAAGATGTGGGTCTTCAGGTTCCTTTTGATGGTTTCCACGGTAGGCGAGAGTCTGACATGTTGGGGTAGAGAGTTCCAGAGTAGGGGGGAAGCACAGGAGAAATCTTGTATGCAATTGTGGGCAGAGGAGATAAGAGGGGAGTAGAGAAGGAGATCTTGTGAGGATCGGAGGCTGCGTGCAGGTAAGTACTGGGAGACTAGGTCAGAGATGTATGAAGGTTTATAAAAAATTTCAATAAAAAACATTGAAACACAGATATATGGGGGAGACAGGTTGTGAATGGCTTTGTATGCCATGGTTAGGGTTTTGAACTGGAGTCTCTGGGTACATGGGAGCCAGTGCAGGGATTGACAGAGAGGAGAGGCCGGGGAACAGCGGGGGGGCAGGTGGATTAGTCAGGTAGCCGAGTTTAGGATAGATTGGAGGGGTGCAAGAGTGTTGGAAGGGAGGCCACAGAGCAGGAGATTGCAGTAGTCGAGGCGGGAGATGATGAGGGCGTGCACTAGTGTTTTTGCAGATTCGTGGTTGAGGAATGTGCGGATCCGGGAGATGTTTTTGAGTTGACGTTGGCAGGAAGTGGAAAGGGCTTGGATATGTGGCTTGAAGCACGGTTTGTTTCTTAAAAAAAAGAAATGCTGTGTTGGAATAGGGGTTGTCTGAAATAGGATAACCCCCTTAAAGTGAATCTGTCACCAGGTTTTTGCTATCTAATCTGACAGTAGCATAATGTATGGGCAGAGACCCTGATTCCAGCGATGTGTCATTTACTGGGCTGCTTGCTGTAGTTTTTATAAAATCACAGTTTTATCAGCAGGAGATTATCACTAGAGGACTAGTAAGCCTTCTGCTAGGTAGTCCGGGGCATTCATGTGCTCTGTATAACCCCATCCCCACCACTGACTGGAGGAAAGCTGCCGATCAGTGGTGTGGGTGGGGTTATACAAAGCTCAGCATTCAGAGAACTACTAGAGCTGCAGCAGATAAAACACTGATTTTATCAAAATAGCAGTAAGCAACAAAAAGCGTGAGATATCACTGTAATCAGGGTCTCACCCCTTATATCATGCTGCTCTCAGATGGGGCATCTAAAACCGGGTGGCAGATTCCCTTATGATTTAACAGCACTTTCAGATGACTTTTTAGAATAAGGAGAACTATCTAAGGAATAATTGCCACTCATTATACACTCCTGAGTGTACATGAATGTATGGGGAGTGTACATTATATGATGGGTATCCTGCATTTTTTCTCTACATTATAAGCCTCAGCATTTACCTTTTCTGTGCTTTGCTTTTTATCCCTCCGGCTCCTCCTTCCATAGGTTTATAGGGGCATCGCAGACATTTTTGTTGAAATGAACCTGTCGCGTTCCTCCTGGTAGCGTTCGACTTCCAGTCACCGGGGTGGCACTGCTCTGTGTATAGAAAGTGGCGCCTGTAACTGCGACCCCTGTAGTGACTGATGGCAGCTCAGCATTAGGGCCGGCTGTCAATCAGGGCTGGGGGCACGGTTACAGCCGTCACTCTCTATACACAGAGCGGTGACTGAACCAGTGCCGCCCCCATGACTGATACCCAAACACTACTGTGGCACCCTGCTACCCACAGGTACCACAGGACCCAAAAGGGTGCATGGACGGACTTCTCCACAAGAGGCCCTTACTACACACAGACACCTCCACCCTTCCACCTCATACCACCAGAAGGAGCCCTGTTAGGGATATATATATACTGGAGGGTGGAGTTAGGTAGGGAGAGTGTGCTCGCACTTGAGATCAGTGAAGAGGCAGCACCTGTTGAGCTGCTGTGCTGAGGGTAAGCTAAGGCCTAAGCACGTGCTGAAGCCTGAGGGCCTAGAGCGTGGTCGGAGGCAAGGAGAGAAGAGAGGAGTTAAGGGGGCAGAGGAGCATCATAAGCTCACCCCAGAACACAAGCCGGACGCCGGGTCCGTGCCTATAGGGTCCTCTATGCCCAGTAGGAATAACTTGTATATCAGGAGGATTCCAGACCCCTCTTCAACCTGAAGCTACAATCATCTACAGAAATAGGAACCACGAAGGCCCCAGCGTCCAGGGATAGTGGTAGCCAGAGAAAAGTTCTTACTACCAAGCAGACAGGTGAGAGAGTGAAACAGTACAGATGCTAGGTCTAGTTCCAGGCTGGTCAGGAGCTTCAGAGAGAGAGAGAGGAAGAAACCGATCAGGAGTCCTACTACCTGCTCACTGGGGAGATTTCAGAAGTGCACCCTTCCTATCAAGTACCCTGGACCATACCTGCCGTTTACAGCAGTAAAGGTACTGAAGCGAATCCCCTGTGTGCGTGCCTGTTATTCTCCCCTGACCCAGCTGGGCCACCTCTCACCTGCGTCCCTTCCATCAAGCCTGCCCTGGGGCCCACTCCGCCTGCGGGGAGCAGAAACATCTCAGCTGCCATCCCATCACCCCTGGAGGTCTGCAGCGCGCTGGTACCCATTACGAGGAACCACAGGTGGCGTCACGAGACAAAACTGTTATTCATCCCTTCATGTAACAAACCCCTTTTAAAGAGTGACCTCAGGGTATGGGCCCCGGAGCCGACTGCCGTGACAGCCCACAGAAGGTCAAGGCCTGGGTACCGAGTTTCCCCCATATCCCCCTGGGCGAGTCACTACCAGGTACAATAAAGTTCATTTCCTCCTGGCAGAGGGAGTCTAAATGCCGGCACCGGGCAGTTTCAGAATGCTATTAACCTGCAGAGTAACCCCATATCTACAGGTTGATAGCGTTTGTTCACGTGACAGGTTCCCTTCCCTTCTCCCACAGATTTAGCAGATATTGAGAGTGAATGATTAGTGCAGGAGACCAAAAAATGTCTTTTAAGTGACAAAAGAAGAAGGTTTATCTGATAATGTATATTACAAAGTGTCTTATCTTTACTTGCACTATTGATTAATGAAATCAGGTTAGGCTGGAGCAGGAGCACAGTGATAGGACAATCAGAGGGAGACACTGGCAGATCGTGCTGCAGCTTATTCTAGTAAGGAGTTTATCTCACTTCAGTGCTGAGCACTTCTACACAACCATATCACTGCCACTGCTTCTGAACATGTGCTGAATGGAAAGCGGGAATCCCTCCCGCCTGTGTGCGATGTGTACGTGAGCAGACAGTGCAGCATTCTCTACCCACTAGCTGAGAGATAACTGAAGCTTAGCGCTAGAGCCTGCAGAGGGGAGAACTGGTGACAATTGCAGGACACACAGGGGCCAGAATAGAATATACACATAGCAGTAGCCACCTGACATGACTGTTATGCCCTCAATATAACATTCATTGTGTACGCTGTCCATCAGTGTACAAGCTGTGGGGATCTGGCCGAGGCCGGCAGTACCAGGCGCACACACTTATATGGATCTTGCTGTGAAGGGGCGTCAGCGCCCCAGTGAGCACCATTGACCATTTGTTCTGTTAATTGGGAGGACCAATAACGTAATGCAGTAAAGTACCTTTACATTATCTGATAATGCCCTGTATATTATGTACTTACATTATTATTGCTATTATTACATACAGTTTTTACAGTACAGACTCATTTCTTGTTACATCATTTAGATGAAAAAGCGAGGTCTGGTTCCCACAGATGCCGCATATACTGCCCTGTTCAACGCCTGCGCGGAGTCGCCATGGAAAGACTCGGGTCTGCAGCACGCACTGAAGCTGCGGAAAGAATTGATGGACAAGAACATTGCGCTTAATCCCATCACTTACCGGAGCTCGCTGAAGGTCTGCACGCTGAGCTCAGGACTGCAGGGGAGCTGTGAGCTATTTAAGGTAAGTCAAGGTCACAGTCCTGGTCACCCACAATGGAGTCCTTATAAGATGCCCCTATCGTAGATTAACCGGGAGGGAACAGCATCATTGTAATCATTCCACGGGGAATCACCAGTGCACCATGTCTGGCCGGGGACTTAGCCGCCATCAGAAGGCACCACCAGAGTTCAGTTCTTCTGTGGGGACCAGGGGGTCACTTACTAAATCTGAGAAAGGTGGACAGCTTTGTACTATCTACTACCAGCACATCCACTGTCAGCTTAAGAGATAGGAAGATGGTGCTGGGGTGTAAATTTTCAGCTAGTTAGTATGTGACCTGTTAGGGGGGCACAGTGACCCCACTGATCCTGGGCACTGGTGCAGCACTGCGCCCCCTTCACTGTGTTTTTCACTGGCCACCCGGCTGTTCTGGGAACGGCAAAGTGACGCTTTCCCTGAGATTTTGATTTTGGTTAGATTTCTCTTGCAATACTCAAGCAGTGATGTCGCGAGCTGGATAATAACAAGCTAATATGGTCTTCTTGGGTTTATAGGAAATTGCACAAAATTTCCGTGTCGTTGGCCCTGAAACATTCACCGTCCTGTTTATGGGATGCATAAAGGATGAAGAGCTGGGCTTCCTACAAGCTCTGCAGGTATGGCTTGCTGCACACATCCTACATCCTATATCCGTACAGTGCACACTTACCTGGGAATTATGTCTCACACTTCCGACATGATGAGAGACGCAAAAACATTGAGGAATCATGGAGCAACTGTTCATTTTACTAATACAGATATTTCTTGCTGCAGTATTTCTGCTGAAGTGACGATGGGGCATGCCGGCTGAGGGTGGGACTCTTGGATTCTCTGATGACTCTGTTGGGCTCGGTGCACATTACGTTTGTGGCCATTGTTGGGCGCATACACATAGAAGGTGTGTGCCCCCTAGTGGCCACTGTCAGGATGGATGATGAGGCATCCGTCCACTATTGGGACCCATTGTAAAGAAATGTATACCGCATTGCAGAGGTCGCTCTACATTTTTTACAGAAGAGTAAAAATCCTTCTCATAGTATTTTTCAGGAGTATTTTCAGCCAGTCTTTGAATATTAGAGAAGAGGCTGCAACCTGTGCTTTGCTCTACCGCTTCACCATCTTTGACGTATATTTATGTCAAAGGTCGTGTCCCTGCCTTTGATGTGATCTCGCACACCGAGTCCACATATTTCCCTGCACATGATGACTGATTTAATCAACCATCATCTGCCTTTAATAGCTGCTGATGTACTGTTGCTCCGCCTGCTGCTATTAACCCGTTAAATCCAGCTGTCAATCGCTGACAGCGGGATATAGCGCACGTCGGCTGGAAGCGCGTCATACATCCTGCCACGTGATTGTGGGGCGCCGATGGGTTGTCATGACAGCTGGGGGTCTGCTGATGACCTCCCATACATGTCATTATGACCCTCCTATGGGCCGGCGTTCATAGAAGATGGTGATTTCTGCTATAGATAGCAGTGTATGTACAGCACAAGCAATCAGACGATCGCCGCTCCAAGTCTCCTAATTAATCTGATCAGTAAACATTGTAATGGGGAAAAAATCAAAATGCCAGAATGACGTTTTTTTGGCTGCCACAGCATTGCAGTAAAGTGCAACATCAAAGTGGTTGCAGGGAGTATATAAGGATATGTAGCTCACAAACTCCTAAATATATGATGTTTTCATTTACAATGTATCTAATTTATACATGTATATAGAGAGTACTGAGCATGTATTTGTAAGGTTTCATAACTTCCATGCTAGACAAAATTCTATAAAATAAATAATGTGACAATTCTTTCATGGCCGGAGGTGATAATAAACTGATATAACCGTGTACACTAGTAATTAGAATTCCCTGGGCTCGGGTGTAAGAGGCAATATTCCTGATGATCAGGGTCCCGTGTAGGGACGGTCACTGCTGTATACCATCTAGTACAGAGGTACAGAAGCTGGCGGCGCTCCCATAACCTCCGGGCTGCTGGATTCTATCAAACATCTCCATGTTATTCTGTATACAGTTATATTCTTCTTTCCATCACAATGCGGTGGGATATCACTACAATATGCCAACATGGTGTGATTAGTGGAGGGCGGCTGTCAGTATCCCCCGACTTTAGAATTAGACTGAATAATCCTTCAAAGGGGGTGTACAAAGTTTAAAAGATATCTCCTATCCATAGGATAACTTCCCGATGGATGGGGTCTGACTGCTGGGAGCCTCACCAATCCTGAAAACTGGGGATTTGAAGAGTCCTTAGTGACTGATGTGATGGTCGATCATTGCTGCACCATACATTCTCTATGGGACGACTGTAGCTCTGTGCTCGGCTGGTCTTCAGCACTCCCATTAAGAATGAACGGAGCGGCAGTGCGTATACTCAACCACCACTCCATTCATCGTCTGTGGGACTGCCAGAACTAGTGGAGCGCTGCTCTTGGCTATTTTTGGGCAGTCCTATAGACAGTGAATGGAGGGGAGGCTGAGCATGCTGCCTGTTCTTGGGTTTGCTAGGGGTTCCAGCAGTCAGACCCTCAGTGATCAGTAAGTTATCCCCTAACCTTTGGATAAGAGATGATTTTCTATTTTGGCAATAACCCTTTAATTGCATCCATGTGGTTATTTTCCCCTATCCTGTCCACCTTTATTATGTCCGTTATTCCCTCTGGTGGTCAGTGCAGCCATGTAGTGTATGTCTGTACTACTCAGGCTCTGGGGGGCCGGAGCGTGCAGCTACAGAGCAACCTGCTCCACATCACTGCCAGGAGGGGAGATTTATTGCTGTGTAGTTAGTCCAGGTGGTGCCGACAAGTAGAGGGAACAAGTTCTGGCAATCCTGCCAAAGGAACACAGTTATTCCTGCACCGGACCTGCATCTCCGGTGTGCGGCTGCCGGGAAGGTGCCCGCTCTCCTCAGGGAAGATGCTGACGGCCCGCAGGCACATACCCGTCCTTGTGCCAATGCACAGGAGATAAAGCAGGACATTTATCTAAGTAGAGATGTGGCGTCTCCCACCCGCCTGTCATATTTGTAGATGACGCGTGGCGGAGGGCAGAAGCCGGGGCAGGACTCCTGTCCGGCTGCAGAAGTCTCATGTGTAGTGATACTCATGTGACTTTTCTAAAAGCATAAATCGGCCCGCAGAGGTGTCAGCGACGCTGGCTCAGATGTTACTGTGAGCGGAATAACAAGGCTTTGGTAACAGTTTCACCTCTTTATATTGTATTAGCTCCTTTACTTAGTCCTAGTTCAGACTGGTCTAAGAGATCGCCTGCTGATTCCTTTCTTGCAATTCTGATAGGAGATTTCTGTTAGAAGTTTGGCGCAAGGCTAGTGATTAGACTGGCTAGTGATTAGACTGGCCAGTGATTAGACTGGCCAGTGATTAGACTGGCTAGTGATTAGTCTGGCTAGTGATTAGACTGGTTAGTGATTAGACTGGCTAGTGATTAGTCTGGCTAGTGATTAGACTGGCTAGTGATTAGACTGGCTAGTGATTAGACTGGCTAGTGATTATAGACTGGCCAGTGATTAGACTGGCTAGTGATTAGACTGGCTAGTGATTAGACTGGCTAGTGATTAGACTGGCTATTGATTAGACTGGCTAGTGATTAGACTGGCCAGTGATTAGACTGGCTAGTGATTAGACTGGCTATTGATTAGACTGGCTAGTGATTAGACTGGCCAGTGATTAGACTGGCCAGTGATTAGACTGGCTAGTGATTAGACTGGCAAGTAGATAAGGATTTTGTGCCAGATTTTTAGTAACAAAGGGAATACAGCGGTCGGCCACTTTAGGTGGACTGTTCCAGTAGGCAGCATGCTGATAAGTTATTTTTTGACGTTTTGCATGATTTCCGCTGTCTTTGGTTGGCATATCCCCCCCCAATGGCACTTCCATCTGCAACCTGTAATGGCCAGTCGGGATACCCGCGCTGGCATCGGGGTCTTATTGCATGGATAGGCACGCTGGTGACTCGCCCCCAGGGGGCCGGTGGCTGATCGCCGGGGTTATATCACGTTGGCTGGCCCAGGGCGGTCAGTACACAAAAAGGGTGTATAAAATTCTAATAAAAGTTCGGGGAATTCGTAACGCCACCTGTGGTGTCTGGTGAAGGTCACCAGCGCCGCAACAGTACTCCGAGGCCGGTGTCAGGGCAGCTAAGATGGAGCGGGCCTCAGGGCAGTATAGAACGATGCAGTTTGCGCTGGGCGTTGTGGTGCAGGGAGAGGACGATAGCGCAGCAGAAGTAACGGACAGAGACAGGGGGTTTGCTTTGTTACCTTTTACTGGTACAGCTGTTAAGTACGGTCCGGGGTACTCCAGGTGAAGGGCACACTTTTGGACTTCTCCCCAGTGAGCGGGTATAAGGCCTCCTGTCTCTATGTATGCTCCTGGCCAGCCTGCAACTGGGCCTAGCTTATGTGTCCTGCTTTTTCTTAACCTGTTGCTCTGAGGTAGGACCTGCGGTTGGTAACCACTTTCCCTGGACGTCGGGGTTCCTGGTCCTGTACGTGTCTATCTTCAGGTTTGCCAGGGACTTGTAGTCCTCCTGGGATTCCGGTTGTTCCTACTGGGTGTAATGGATCCCTGTAGGCACGGACCCGGTGTCCGGTAAATATAGCGGGGTGAGCTTACTGAGCTCCTCTGCCCACTTGGTTTCTCTCTCTTTATCTCCTCGCCGTCGGCCACGCTCGGGGCCTTCACTACAAGGCAGCTGGTGTACTGCGTCTTCACCGCTCTCTGAGCGTCGGCACGCTCTCAGACACCTTCTGTCTGACTGCTCTGCACACTCACTCACTGCAGACTGAAGACTAATCTGTTCTGAAGACTGAGCTGCCTGGCTCCACCTTCCCTTTATATATCCCTATCCGGGCTCCCTCTGGTGGTATGAGGTGGAAAGTGGAGGTGTATGAAAGTAGTGAGGGCCTCTTGTGAAGAAATCCAGCCATGCCCCCTTCTGGGTTCTGTGGCACCATGCGCAGCAGGGCACCACATTCCCCCCTAGTAAAACTCAGTACTCCCGGACTGAAGCAATTTTGCAAAACAGGTTAAACAATAATAACATTTCTTCCCTTTTTGGGAGGCACATCTCTTGAACATTACAGGTGTAAAAACATAATAAATATATACAAATATAGAGCGTCCTCAGAATTTAAGTCTGTTCCGGTGAGGTCCCCTGACAGGGTGTCCATCTCACAGGTAAAGTACAAGGTAGCTTGAGGGACCTGTCCAAAGCAAACCCTCCACGTAGGCCCTTGGGTGGCTGCAAGGCATGGCGATTCTGAGTTGGACCTCCACTTCTGCCACCCAGACAGGTTTTTATTCTAAGGTCACCTAAAGGGGGCACTCCAGGGAGCGCAATTATTTACAGGAAACAGTTTTTGGGCTGCACACAGTCCTCTTCCACAAACTTCTTTATGTATATACCCTTACTGGTAACTAGATGCAAGTTAAGTGTCCATATCACTTGAATTGTTCATTAGCAAGGCAAAAACACATATGAATAATGAAATACACGAAAATTACATACAAATAACATACCCCAGGGACAACTGTCTACACTGTCAGAGTTTCCTTTCTATTCTCTCTATCTGACAGGGGTCTGACCTTTGGTGCTACGTGTCGACCTACGTGGTACTGGGATGCTTGTGGTACTGGTAGTTGCACTACTTTCCATTCTGTCAGCACTAGGTGTGGAGGGGCTACAAGACTGCCTTGACCTCTCTGCGGGACTGGCAAGTGTACCATTAGTTGGCCTTCTTGCTCTGCTCCAACCTGGGATCCTTCTTCCGGGGATTCTTCTTGAGCAGGCTCTTCTGGGGCACCTACAGGTTCTTCTTGCTGTGGGTAGAAGGTGATTACAGGTATGATTACTGCTCCTCCTAGTTGGGGCCAATCTGCCGGGAAATCTCCTAATTCAGTATGTATTACTGCTTCTTTAGGCTCCTCTGGTACGGTGAGAGGCACTTCCTCCTGGGGCTTTAGCAGACCTGGACACAACTTCAGATGGTCTCTGGATACTGTTGCAGTCGTTCTTCCTCCGTCCTTAGTTATTAAACAGGTCTTCCGGTTATCAAACCTTGAGTTTAACACAGTGTAGGGTTCTCTCTCCCACTGGTCATCAAGTTTGTGGTTTCTCCTTTTTCTTTTTAACACCACTTCTCCTGGTGTGACGGGTTCTGCGGGCGCACTTCTATTGTAGTGGGCTTCCTGTTTGTCCCTCACCCGAGTGAGACTGTCTTCGACACAGGCCTGTACTCTTCTGTACTGCTCTTGTCTGGTCGTGTCCCAGTCCTCAGTGGACATATCTGCTTCGGGTTCTACTACACCAAGCTCCAGGTCCATGGGCAACTTCCCGGGTCTTGCTCGCATGAGATATGCTGGAGTACAATTGGTGGAACTCACAGGTATGTGGTTGTACAGATCTACCAGGTCAGGTAGTAGGTCTGGCCACTAATTTCTCTCCTCTAGTGGTAGGGTCTTCAGCAGGTCGATGATGATGTTGTTCATCTTTTCACAGAGACCGTTGGTTTGGGGGTGGTACTGTGTAGTCCGGATCTTTTTACACCCGTACAGATGGCAGAACTCCTTGAACAATTCGGCCTCAAAGGCTGAGCCTTGATCTGTCAGCACCTGCTCCGGGTATCCATGTGGCCTGTTGAAGTACGCCTGAAACGTCTTTGCCACGGTTTCTGCCGTCAGATCCTTGCGGGGGCGACCACCAGGAACCGGGAGTAGTGATCCACCATGGTCAGTGTTATGCACATGCCCGGACTGACTGGCGTGTGCGTGTTTAGTGATCCCACTGGACCAAGAACCGGAGAGTGCCTGGAGGGGCGTAACTAAGTATCTACCCGATCCGACCAAGGTCGCACGACGGCTAACGACGCCAGTGCACCAGGGAGGAACTGAGCAGAGGGACCAGGTGCTACTCCAGGTCAGACCCCGGACACGGCTGTTGACCCACACCGGAGAATACAGGAACAGGCAGGTTAGGCTGGCACACTGACTGGTGGGTATAGGCAGGCACGGCTGGTATGCAGACAGGCGGGCACTGGTAAGCACGACTGGTATGCAGGCAGGGGGTACTGGCAAGCACGGCTGGAGTGCCGACAGGGAGGCACTAGCAGGTTGGAGCACAGACTGGATAAGTTCCAGTACAGACTGGGACTCAGGAACAGAACCGCAGATGCGGTAGACAAGCAGAGCAGAGCGAGACCGCCTGGAGCGGCGAGCAAAGGCAGAGCAGAGCGAGACCGCCTGGAGCGGCGAGCAAAGGCAGAGCAGAGCGAGACCGCCTGGAGCGGTGAGCAAAGGCAGAGCAGAGCGAGACGGCCTGGAGCGGCAAGCAAAGGCAGAGCAGAGCGAGACGGCCTGGAGCGGTGAGCAAGGCAGAGCAGGCAAGAACCGCCGGAGCGGTGAGCAAGGCAGAGCAGGCAAGAACCGCCGGAGCGGTGAGCAAAGGCAGAGCAGAGGGGACAGGGCTCTGTTCACACGGAACAGACTGGAAGGGAAAGGCAGAACCAGATACACACAAGATACTTGCAATGAAATAGCGAGTGGACTCTAAACTCACAAACGGGAGTACAGGGACAACGAGTAGGAGTTAGGTACGGGTTCAGACTCTGCAGGAAAAGGGAAGGTACGGACATAGAGAAAAACAGGTAACAGGCTAGGAGAGTATTCAGACAAGAACAGACACAGCAGCAAGATACAGGAGCGGGTCTAGGTATGCGGCCCCTAAAAGGCGGAACGAACAGGCTAGGAGCGTGTTCAGACAGGAACAGGCAAGATACAGGAGCGGGTCTAGGTATGCAGCCCCTAGAAGGCGGAAAGAACAGGCTAGGAGCGTGTTCAGACAGGAACAGGCTAGATACAGGAGCGGGTCTAGGTATGCGGCCCCTAGAAGGCGGAAAGAACAGGCTAGCAGCGTGTTCACACTGGCCTGGAAATACAGCCTCCAGGATAGGCAGACAGACAACAGGCTAGAATATAGTTCAGACAGGACCTGGCACATCAGCAGCGAAAAGCCATCTGACGGAATGCATTGCTCAGGCACCAGCTTGTATGAGGAGCTGGTTTAAATATCCAATGACTGATAGCAATAGGCTGAGGACGCATTAGGGGTGTGCCCACAGCAGCTACACGAAACAGGAAGTGACCGGGCCGCCGCCCTAAGCAGCCAGAACAGAGGCAAGCAGACAGCATGGAAAGAAGCCAGGCTAGCAGACTGGACTGATGATCAAGTTTGCGATCTTGCATATTGGGAGATGGTGCCCTATGCAAGAACGCCGCCAGGTATGTTAGAGTCAGGGCATAGGAATATCCTGACCTGCTGGGTGACAGCTTGACATGATCCAGGGCCACGATCTCCAAGGGTCGAGTCGTCTTGATGGGTTGCAGGGGTGCCTTCTGGCTGCTGTAGTCTTTTCTCCTGAGGCTACGGGGTCCACAGTCCCGGCACCACCTCTCAATGGAACTGCGCATTCCTACCCAATAAAACCGACACTTCAGCAGGGCTTCTAGCTTCTTCCAGCCAAAGTGCCCCGCCTGATCGTGGTAGGCCTCCAACACCATCTGGATGTCCATCCTGGGCACTACAATCGGCCATACCATCTCATGGGTCCTCGGGTTGACGTACCTCCGGCACAGCTTCTCTCTATAGATGAACAGCCGGCTTCTCTCATTCCACAGTTGCTTGGCTTGTAGAGACGCGTCTTTCTCCAGGGAGGAACCTTCCTGGGTTATCAGTTCCTTAATACGAC
This sequence comes from Phyllobates terribilis, assembly GCF_046119375.1. Lineage (NCBI taxonomy): Eukaryota > Metazoa > Chordata > Amphibia > Anura > Dendrobatidae > Phyllobates > Phyllobates terribilis. The sequence goes on along the minus strand of NW_027363159.1, from coordinate 41,628 downwards.
TGACAACCGGGTCACTGTCCTGGGTCTCCTTCCAGCTGTGGTGAGGCAAAGGGTTTAACGTCCTACCGCGATGGCTACTGGAGGCTCGTTGCTCTTGGACCATTCCATTACGGTGAAAGGCAGGTAGCTCAATCTCCTCCAGGTCATCCACTTCCTCTTCAGTGTCCGACTGGTGAGGCCTCCTGGACAGGGCATCGGCGTTGGCATTATTGCGGCCTGCCCGGTACTTAACTGCTTCCCGACCGCCCACTGTATATAAATGTCGGCGCTGCCTGGGCTCTGTGCAGCGCCGACGTTTAAAAACGGTGGTTGGTCCCGCAGTGCTCAGGACCCCCAGGGTCCTGCAAGCGCTGCGGGTGCGGTGCAGAGCGATAGCTCTGACAGGGGACATCATCGGGACCTGATTGGATCAGGTCCCAATGATGTTAACCCTTTGCTATCTTCTATATGCCGCAATCTATAGTGATGGCGGCATATAGAAGATAGTGAGAGGAGAGGGGGTCGTCCACTTACCTCTCCGACGGCCCCCTGATACCTTCCAGGACCTGCCGTTGAAATGGCAGCTGGAGGTCACATGACCGCCTCCAGATCTGCCATATACGGTGTCCTGCTAGGCTCAGCCTGCAGCTGAGTCGAGCAGGAGAAGGACAGTGTGAAACTGTCAGCATAGATCTCAACCAATGCAATACATATCTATTGCATTGGATGAGATCAGTGATTAGAAAAATAAAAATTAATGTCCCATACAGGAACTAAATAAAAATGTAAAAAAAAAATCACAAAATAAATAAAAATAAATAAATAAAATATTAAACCAATAAATCCATATATTTATGCAAAAACAAAAAAAGTACACATATTTGGTATCGCCGCGTCCAAAACAACCCGATCTATAAAACTGTCACACTAATTAACTCCTGTGCACACCGTAATAAAAATAAATAAAAAACGGAGCAAAAAACTATGCTTTTTCATCATATCGCCAAACAAAGAGTCGAAAAAAATGCGATCAAAAAGCAAAATGGAAATAAAAATGGTACCGCTGAAAACGTCATCTTGTTCCGCAAAAAAACGCTCCATACAGCTCCATCAGCTGAAAAATAAAAAAAGTTATAGCTCTCAGAATAAAGCGATGCAAAAAAAATATTTTTTCTATAAAATTGTTTTATTGTGTAAAAGCGCCAAAACATAAAAAAATATACAGTAAGTGTAGTATCTCTGTAAACGTACAGACCCGAAGAATAACGCTGCCTTATCACTTTTACCACACACAGAACGGCATAAAAAAAACTCAAAAAACAATTCCTGAATTGTTGGTTTTTGTTAATTTTACCTCACAAAAAACAGAATAGAAAGCGATCAAAAAATGTCACGTACCCAAAAATGGTACCAATAAAAACGTCAACTCGTCCCGCAAAAAACAAGCGGTCACATGACTCTGTAGGCCGAAATATAGAAAAATGATAGCTCTCAAAATATGGCGATGCAAAAACTAGATTTTGCAAAAAAAAGCGTCTCTTATTGTGTGACAGCTGTCAGTCATAAAAACCCGATATAAATCTGGTATCGCTGTAATCGCACTGACCCGAAGAATAAAGTAATCTCATCACTTATACCGCACGAGAAACGGCGTAAAAAAAAAAAATAAAACCAATTCTTCACCTGCTACTGATTTTGTTTATTATGTCTCCCAAAGATCGCAGTAAGGCTCTGCTCACATTTATCCTGCGCTCTGCGCTGAGCACTTACACCAGAGTTTCCGTGTAAATCTCTGAGATACGTGATTGAGACGGAACCCATGACGGAAGATTCCCTGTAATGAGGCAGATATAGGCCACTGTGGATGCCATCTGGCCTGTGAGCCCACGGTGTCAGTTTTTTAGGCGTGCATAAAAGTGCGGTTGACCACAGTTTTGTGCACTTCTGAAAAAAAGGACACCGCTAAACAGAGGCCAGACGGAGTCCAGAGTAACTCTGCTGCCTCATTACAGTGAATGGATCCCACAGGGGTTTCATCTGAATTACATCACTTGGAAATATAGATGGAAACCCCGATGTAAGTGCTCAGCCTCGAGCGCCGGATAAATGTTACTTAAAATGTTCCCAATAAAAGCTTCAACTCAGTCCTCAAAAAAAGCTAGTCCCCACTCAGGTCCGTCATCTGTCAAAAATATTCCAAGTTACTGGTAGCAGAAAGGCTCTGGAAAAGCGAAATGGCCCTTGCCCCCCAAAAGAAATTCAGAAAATTTGGTGCTCCCAAATCCAAATGCCTATTCTACAATAATTTGTTCTCCAATTGTCAAATAGCGCTCCGTCCCTCCCAGATCTCGCCGTATGGCTGAGCGGTACGATACAGCCAGATATGGGGTATTGCCACTTTTAGAAGAAATTGTGTGACGCATTTCGGCACCATTTTTACCCATTGCCCTGTGTGAAAACGTAAAATCTGAGGGTAAAACATTTTTTTGTGGTAAAAATACAATTATGTTTTCTTCACTGCCCAATGGTATAAATTTAAAAATTAAAAAATACTCACTACTTCCCTAGATGAATTCCTTGTGAGGTGTAGTTTACAAAATGTGGTCACTTGTCGGGGTTTCTGCTGTTTCGGCATGTCAGCGACTCTTCAAATGTGACATGGTGTCTGCAACCTATCCCAGCCAACATAGCGCTCCTTTCTCTTCCGAACCCTGCCGTACACCAAAGCAGTGGTTTTCCTCCACATATGGGGTATCGGCGTACTCAGGAGAAATTGCACAACAAATTTCATGGTGCAATTTCTCCTATTACCCTTATGTTAATCCAAAATTAAGGGATGAAAAACGTTTTTGAGGGAAAAATGTGAAAATTTTATTTTTACAGCTCAATATTATAAACTTCTGTGAAGCACCTGGGGGTGCAAGGTGCTCACCACACATCTAGATAAGTTCCCTAAGCAGTCTAGTTTCCAAAATGGTGTCACTTGTGGGGTGTTTCCACTGTTTAGGGACATCAGGGGCTCTCCAAACGCAACATGGCGTCTTCTAATTATCCAAACAAATTTTTCTTTCAAAAAGTCTAATGGTGCTCCTTCCCTTCCGAACCCTGCAGTGCGCCCAAACAGTGGTTTTCCCTCACCTATGGGGTATCAGCGCGCTAATGAGAAATTGCACTACAAATTGTATATTCCATTTTTTCCTGTTACCCTTGTGAAAATAAAAAAATTGGGTCTAAAGTAACATTTTTGTGAAAAAAAGTTAAATGTTCATTGTTTTCTTCCACATTCCAAAAATTTCCGTGAAACACCTGAAGGGTTAATAAACTTCTTGAATGTGGTTTTGAGCACCTTGAGGGGTGCAGTTTTTAGAATGGTGTCACTTTTGGGTATTTTCTGTCATAAAGGCCCCTCAAAGTCACTTCAAATAAGATGTGGTCCCTAAAAAAATGTCTTTGTAAATTTTAATGGAAAAATGAGAAATCGCCGGTCAACTTTTAACCCTTATAGCTACCTAACAAAAAAAAATTTTGGTTACAAAATTGTGCTGATGTAAAGTAGACATGTGGGAAATGTTATTTATTAACTATTTTGTGTGACATATCGCTCTGATTTAAGGGCATGAAAATTCAAAGTTTGAAAATTGGATAATTTTCAACATTTTCACCAAATCTCCGATTTTTTCACAAATAAACGCAAGTGATATCGAAGAAATTTTACCACTATCATGAAGTACAATATGTCACGAAAAAACATTCTCAGAATCAGGGGAATCTGTTGAAGCGTTCCAGAGTAATTACTTCATAAAGTGACAGTGGTCAGAATTGAAAAAATTGGCCCGGTCACGAAGGCAAAACCAGGTTCTGGGGCGAAGTGGTTAAATAAATATTGATTTTATTGGCATCTGTGCTTCATTTATCTTGATTGGATTGCTCTAAGACTGAAGTATTGCATTTAATAGACCCCTTTACGCTTTTGGATTAAAATGTGATATGTTGCAGTTGTGAAAAGTACTTTTGCAAAAGACATGTAAATTATACTTGTGACGAATGCAAACAGTAAATTTAGCACCGTGAACCTTATTTACCATTTTATATAGAAAAAACTGAACTTTTTTTTTTAAAATATATTTACATACAGTTTGATGTGATTAGTGATAGTTTACAGTTATATAAAGATTATTTTTTTATGTGCAAATGTGCAATATGCATGAATATTGCAATAAGGCCTTGTAACATATTTTGATACAAAAAAAAAAAAAAAATTAAGTTTTTGATTTAATTTTTCATTTGTTTATGGACAACCATGTTCACATACAGTATAATAATGCAACAGGTATTCAAAGAAAACACTTAAATTAGCTAAAAATCAAGACTTTAATATGTCCGGTCAAAAATGACCAGAACATTATAAGTGTATAGTCGACCCGAACAGAACAGCAGGGTTAAGTCAAAAAAAATTTGAGCAGCTCGGAATTTGTTTTCCATTTTTTAGACTTTTTAAGTTTGGCTGCAGTGGCACAGAGAACGCGGACTCAGTGCTACAATAAAACAAGTTGTTTATTAACTATTTACAAAATTATTCAATTATATATCAGTGACAATACAGACAGTGTAGAGCGACCTCTGCGCTCTCTCTTTGTCTCGTGCTTGTGGTCACCGTCTGGCCCTGTTTATGGGCCTGGTTATCTGAACGATGCCCTATAAAATATCAAACCCAGCGCTACAGCACTAAGAAGTATGACACCAATAGCTTAGTTGTCGACTATATATCCTTGATTTTCCCTGATACAGGTAACCACTGTCTGTTAAGCTCACTAAACCTTGCGTGGCTCGGTTATACTCCTACTGAGCTTCACACCAAGAACATATACGGAGTACAATTACCACTGTAACATCAATATTCACATAAAGTATATGCAACATACATCGTTGTATGAATATTGGTATAAATGCACACTAACCTATAATAGTTAAAGATACACTGGACTGTCAGCCAATAGTGTCTGGGTCGAATCAGTATGGGCCTCCGTCAACCCGCTGTATTTTCCAATGGCAGTCGCCACCCCAGACCCTAACAGGTGCCCACACTACACTTTCCTGCAAGGATGAAAGTCTCACACTGTGGGCCACAGTCAATTTCTTCTACCACAGACCTTCTGTCCTTGCCTCCAATTTCCAGAGAGACAACTCATGCTCCCTTCTGCTCACATAACCGAATTTCTGTCCTTCCAATTGGGTCTACGCTCACACGACCGAATTTCCATTTCTGCAATAGGGTCTGCGCTATCTGCTATCTTTAGCCTCGACAATCAGGATCTCTTAGTCTTTGTAAGGACTCTGCACCCCTTGCTTAATCCACTTCCAATACTGATCTTGTGTTTCTGGACATACTCATCACCTACGTCAGGCCTAGCTACCACAGGTGACTTGTTACAAGTCGGGACGACGACTGACTTCCTGGCCTGACCCCTGTGGCTTTTGTATTTTTCTGCTGCAGATCACATGTCCCCTGTGCACCTAGCTCTGCTTTCCTCTCATTCAGCCGGCCTTCTGTCCCTTGGTTCCAATACCATTTCAGGTTCCTACACCTAAAGTCTCTGATCACTACATGACAGCATCTGCCCACAAATACCTTACAGCTCATTTCTATTATATGAGTCACTCACTCTCCTTACATTCCTCCACTCTTTAAACTCACCATTACTTGGATGAGAAAGGTTACTTATGCTTTAGACGCTCCTTGGTGGTGGTCTCAGAGTCGCCAATATCCAAACACACTCCTGTGTCTGCTGTATTACATACTGCCATATGAAATCATCTTCTGCATACCTCCTGGGTGAAACACCAGCATTGGTACATTCAGATCTGTGAAGTCCCTCCTGACCTGTCTCTTCTGGAACACTTAGGCCCTGAGACACTCTTCCTGTGATTTTGACCTCTAGCCTACCCTCTAAGCTAGCCCCGGTCATTCTCTCTTCATCAGACACATGTGGCGGTAGCATGTAAGGGTGCCGCACTCTCTCTGGTGCGACGCCTTCTCCTTTCGGGGTGTACTCTCCTTGTCACTCGATGAGGAACAGCCTCCCACGTGTAGTCCAATTTTCCCCCAGGGGGCTTCACTTGAACCAAAACTCGATTCCCCAGCTGTAATGGTGCCTCCTGCACAGGAGTTACTACAGGATGCCTTTTCCCCTGGGGCTTCTGTACAATCTTAAGTCTCAGTGTCTCTAACCGATGATGGTGTTTCCACACCAAAGTTGTGGTGTTTATCTTCGTACTATCTTCCTCTGGATCAAGCTCTAGCTCAGTAACCTTACGGCTGTTACGTCCAAACAGCAACGTGTAAGGCGTGTACCCTGTCATGGCATGAACCTGGTTACTGTACACCCAGACCAGTTCTGGTACAAATTCAGGCCATTGCATCTTCCTGTGTCACGGTGTAGGGGAATGCTGGTGAGGAAATAGCAGATACGGGCTGGGTGAGCAGGGAAAACTAATCTGTCCCTGGGAACCCTGAATAGCCCTGACCCCGAAGGTATCTCTGATGGTGAGAAGGTTTGGGTCTCCACCCTAAGCCCTAACTCCTTCACAAGCCCTGCACTAATTCCCCTAATCTCCCTCCTCAGAACAAAGGTACAGCAATCTCAAAGGAAAGGACTTCAGCGGCACAAAAAAACAGGACTGCACAGCACGGCTTCCACGTATAGAGTGAAACTCTATCAGCTGCACCACCTGGTGGAAGGAGAGGCTGCTTAAAGGCTAAGGGGAGTAGACTCACACAGAAACTCACATCCACCAGGACATGTCAATAGAATTGGCATTAACCCATGCAGTACAAGAGGGAATTTCACAGTTTAAGTTACAGCAGCATCTAGAATAGACCGCAGATACACAGCGCTAGACAGTGTGTGACATCCTGTCATCTTCCTGTTGTCCTCCACAATTCTCAGAATGTAGATAAAGTTATGTTGAAACGTTCACAGTCCCCATTTCCCTGTGGGTGCTAGGGTGTAGTCCTGGAATTCTCAATGTTGTACAGTTGGTGCAATTCATCCATGACTTTTCCATGAAAACAGGCTCCTAGCTCAGAGTGAATTCTTTCTGGACACCCGTATACCCACATGAAGTCATGACAGATGGCACAGGCCACTGACTCGGCTGTTTGATTCCCAGTGGGAGTCATGACTGCAAACTTTTTAAAATGATCCATCATCACCAGACAGTACAAACAACCATTATCGGAGCGGCTGATCATAAGATAGTCCACCATCAGCACTTCCAATAGGAAAGAAATCCTCTTCACCTATATAGATGTTCTGTGTTTAGGGGGTTTAGTCATCTCACCCTGATGGGATTTCCGGTAATCTTCTTTCACCACTCGATTTACTTGTGGCCAATACAGAAACCGTTGTAGTCATTGGAAAGTTCTCTCTGTTCTGAAGTGGGTATCACTCTCATGGGCTTTCTTCTTCACTCTGGGCTTCATTCCTTGTGAAATCATTAGCAGACTACAATGAGGCAATCTGGGCTACCGCCCAGGGCCAAAGGCTCCTGGGTACTTTGGCCATATTGTCCTCATTATAATGCATTTTTTCACCACTGTCGGCGGTGCACATCTCCGGACAGGTAGCTTTCCTAAAGCTCAGCTGCCAGCAATTCACAATGGTTTACTGGCATCTACAAGGCTATGTGTGTATGTACTCTTAGGAATAACAGAATCTTTGGTCCTCTCCTCCACTTTTAGCTGAGGTTTAGAGGATTAATCGGAGACATAGAACTGCTGTTCTCCACTTTGGAATCCTACCCTTCAGATATATGGTACATGATGTATAATATTGATATACCAAAAATATCAGTAATAATCAATTAAATTCTGAAAGACATTAATCAATTTAAAATTTGTATTTATTTAGTTTAATTAAATCTTGCATGGAAGGATGAAGACGTGTTCTTGGAGAAGCCTTCAACTTTAGCAGGTGTTTCTTGCTGGTCAGGAGGCCACGGGTAGATGGTTCAAATCCTTCCATACAGGTACAGCATTGATGGTGGACATGCTGTAGTTTCTTCAGGGAGCTAGATGTGGGGGTTTTCTGTCCTCGAGATGTCTAAGGTGCCCTGGTGACAGCAGGCAAAAATGCAGCTTCCTCTGACAGCGCGAGCAGCCCTGGATAATCCACGCCGGCAGGATGATATCATCCGGCGGAAGATGGAACCTATGAGAAAAGATGTAAAACTAATGTAAGTAATGGGACTCCATATTAGAGGGTACTACTGTGGTGTCACTGTGGGAGAACGTTAGAGGAATCTCATCACACAGAGGGCAGGGATCTTTGCCAGTCATCATACATGTGACAATCCCACCACTGATAGATAACATCTGCTCCACATGACTTCTTCTCACTGACATCATACAACATGGAGATTATTGTCACACTTACCTCGCCTACTTTCCCCCTCTTCTACTTTCTCTGTTTTTTCTTGTCTTCTCAGTTTTAGAAAATATTTTCTTTTCTTCTGAACTGGAGATTCTAATCAAAAAGTCAGAAACAAATATTAATTATAAACTTCTAAAATATTTTCTTTGTATCTATATAGAGTTATGCAACTGATTAATATGCACCTGTAGCATTTCTGTGTGCCGCCATGTGGTGTCTCCAAGGAACTATGTCCCCTTATTATCATGACATTACTTGCAGCAAGCCACTGTGTTATTATATAATCAGTTAGATAATAATTCAATGCAACTTTAAAGAGGACCCGTCACTACATCAAAAGTGTCTGAGATTCACTATTATCTTATGTCTGCTTCTTCCCCGAGTATTCTGATATTTGTTTTGCTAAAATCCACCCTATGGTTGTAGAGATATGGGCATTTATATTTAGTGCTAATTTTTATGGTCTTTTCCAAGGGGGCATGGCTCACAATTTTATATTGCAGAGCAACCTAAAGACACGCCCCAGAGGATCCTGTGAGCACTGCCCTCTTGGAAAAGACGATAAAAATTAGCACTAAATAAGACCCGTAACTCAAAAAACGGAATACTCAGGGGAGCAACGGGAATAAAGTAAGTAATTTTTGGAGCCTTCATGTGCTGATTCACATTATAATTTTGGATTATAGGCTATAATTGGATGGCCTATAAACCTGTACATACCTGACAATGAGGACGAGGATGACTCGTTGTTTTTAGCAGTGAAACTCTGATTGTCTCCATTAGTTTTGGAAGAGGAAGACTCTTTCTGCCTGTTTGGTAGAAGAAAGACCAGTAAATTAAAAGGAAAAACAATAGAAAAAATGAAGAACACCTGTTTGTGAGGCCAATTAGGACAACCTAGAGGGGATACCCTGCCCAGGCCCTCAACTAGTAATATTGGCCTGAAATGAGCAGGAAATGAATGGCTGGTCACAATCATCAACTGTTATTGCAGTGTTATCACAAGCCAGATGCACAGAGGGGTGGTGGATGCTGGATTTAGATTTGTGTTACTCGTGTCTTGTATTTGGTTCTGAACATATATCAGAACTAAATCTCATAATAATAATAATCTACTCACATGTCTGAGTGTTTTTCACTGTTCTCTTGGGAACACTGTGGAGGTGACATAGGCTCTACATTGGTCATCATCCCGGTATTGGTGATATTTAGCTAAAACACACGGAGAAAAATAAATTGATTTATTTTTAAGCATTTTTGTAATTATAGGTTTTAGACATATTAGTAGCCACATACTTACTTTAGAAAACCTTTGATAATATGATACAAAGTTTTTTATTTCTGGCCAGTCATTGTCCTCTCTTGTGTCTGCCTCATCTGAATTCATGTGTCTGCTACAACGAGCTACAAAGTACAAGTGTTATCAGAGATAATTAGTATAAGACCCGGTCAGACAGTCACCCTGCTATCACTAATAATGATGAGAATTATTTTCACATAAAATGAAAGACAAGACACACAGCAGTTTTCTGCAGATGACGTCTCATTTTACTTACTGATAAAGTAGCGGGTGTCCTCATCTGACTTTAGCTCAGGAACGAACAGGGGCTTCTGACTTAGAAGATTGTCAAAGTCTAAGTGATGCAGAAATGGATGCATTTTGATCTCATTTGCTCCTCCTGGAAAAGGAAGACAAGAAAGAAAGTGATAGTCATTTTTAGAGAAACTGCTCCATATCGGTACAGTTTATGTTAACCTGAACTGAAGATGTAACAGCAGACATGAAGGAAATGTACTGAAAGTCATAGCATGAAAAATGGGGAATGGATAAGTAGGTAGAATACTGAACCTCATGGACGCAACCATTTGTCTGGTCACAGAGGTGTAATAAGTCATAATACTATTATAATATTACCTGTCCCAAGTCTATCTGCTGGATCTTTTCTGAGCAGCTGAGTGATGATGTCCTGAGCATCGGGTGGAGTAGAGTATTTATGATATGTCCAAATTAATTTATCTGTTATATAAAAAGCAAATATTACAGGAAATGAAACATTTTCATTTATTTTCATAAAAAATGTCCTTAATAAGGCTAGAAATTAAACCAGAAAACCAATGAAACCAAATAACAGTGACATCACAAGCATTCAGATTATTTTACTTACCCTCAAGGACACTGCGTAAAATATCTCTTTTTAAAGCCCCTTTAAATGGTGTACGTCCAAAAAGAAATTTATGTAGGGTGATCCCTACTGACCACCAATCAACGGGCCTTCCATAGCCTTTCCTTTGGATAATTTCTGGGGCCATGTAACTAGGGGTGCCAAAAGTCTGGAAACCAACAGAAGAATGAGATGATGATCAATAAGTATAATTGCGTCAAATAAGATCAGTGCAAACGTTTTATAGAGAAATTGTCAGAGAAGGAGAAAGAGATGAAATCTGTAAAGTGCAAGATCTTGTAAGTAAAGCCTACCTCTTCATCAAGGAACTCGCTGGTGATGTCCTCAGTTGAAGCCTTGTAGATATCTGAGCTTGGTCTCATGAGGCCGAGTTTTGAAACCCCAAAATCGGTGACCTTAATATGTCCTGTTGATGATATCAGGAGGCTGTGAAAGAAAGAAATGGTGTCAGACCCAAGTAATTACCCATAGACTGTATAAAAATTATATATTTTTTTCCCCTTTATTATACTACTGGGGTCACTTACTTGCCAGGCTTCAGGTCTCTGTGCACCACACCATAACTGTGCAGGTATTCTACAGCAAGAACCGTTTCCGCAATGTACATACGGGCCAGGGGGACTGGTAAAGGACCCCTGCGCTTTATAAGACTGGCACAGTCTCCTCCTATAGAAGAAAGCAAATATGAGAGGTGAGGGTTTGTTACAATGTAAATTACACATGATGAGGGTGAATATGAAATAAGTGGAAATATTGGGACAAGATGGCCTATATAGAGATATACTGTGTAATGTAGAGCGTATACTGTATAATACATGTAGCCATCCATGTGGGCACATTATGGTCATATATAGGTGCTAGGATTAAACAGACGTGGGCTGGATATAGATACAATGGATGTGTCCTACCTGGTACATACTCCATGACCATACACAGATGAAGTTTAGTTGGAAAAGAGCAGAACATGGAGGCCACAAAGGGACAATCGGCGAATGCTGAGATGTCCCTCTCCAGAAAGGCCAATTCAAGTCTCTTTGGCTTTTTCAGGTTCTCCTTGTCCATTGTCTTCATAGCACAAATCTGGTTTGTGTCTTTATGGCGCACTAAGTGGACGGCCCTGGAGACGAAGAAAATCCATGATTTATTACAAATTCTTATTAACAGTCCATCTATAGACCTCATCAAACGATCTCCTGTACTAATGGTTAATACTAGATGTGAGGCCATCACTATAAATCCATGTCTAGAAATGCATAAAATAATACTCCATAAATGATTATCAATGGAGGGTCCACATCCACGTCACATCCTAACTGACCTGACAGATAGATGTGGACAGTGATGTGGACTCCTGATTTCTCTATGGGAATATTACATGGGCAGGACACCGAGGCATCATCATAAGGAGCCCTGGGAAATAAATATTATACCAAAGTAAAGCTCACCCAAAGGCTCCACTGCTGATCAGTTTGATCGGTTTATAGTCGCTCTTACAAGGATTTCTCACTTGGTTCAATGATCCGATCAAGGCCTAAAAAGGAATAAGAAATGACATTAAGACAGAAAATGCAGGAGAATAAAAGCTCAAGATGCAGGAACGTCTCTCTTCTATATTATGTCCCCACTGATTACACTGTAGAGAACGTGATACCAGCCGGACCCTCCACAGACCCCATTATATTATAAAGGGAAATCCCCCATACACATAAATCAATACTGCAGGGAAGGATAAGGGACATCACACAGAGGGGGCAGGAAGAATAACGCCATTATCACACATAATATGTCTGATCTACATGACGAACAGTGATATCCCATTGTCATATGGGATATAACATGGGATGTATAATTCACACCCGTCATCTGATGATATACAGACGTCCCTCTGATACTTACACTGGCAGATTCCTGGATGATCTCTGGTGTCTCACATATTCCACCATCAGTATTTGCCGGCACAGTTATTCCTAAAATAATGAAGAAACGTCATTTATTAAATGTCTGTATCAGCACTTAATAACCAAAAGAAAAGGAAGCAAAAAAGTCAAATATCAAAAAACATAACAAATTTTATTGATTAATCAGAACAATTCATGATAAAAAAATAATAAGAGAATGTTAGACACAGAGAACGCTCTCTCTTTCCAACCAAGAACAACTGATCAAAATCACTTCAAAACCTATTCATAATCGTATTCATACAAGTTTGTGTCTGTTTAGAATGTAGAAGATATAGGAACAATCTGTAGTCCTCAAAATAAATAAGACAAATAAAAAAGAGAAACCTGTACAGTCTGGGAGGGTGGGGAGCAAGACCCCGACATGTGTTTCGCATAGGCTTCTTCCAAGGGGTATTGAAGAAGTATTGCGTAGGCTTCTTCCAGGGGGTGTGGAAGAAGCCTAGATGAAACGCGCATCAGGGGCTCACTCCACACCCTCCCAGACCATGCAGGTTTCTCCTATTTATTTGCTTATTTATTTATACAGAGGATGAAGAATAAATCAACATATTCTTTGCCGTTCTCAATAATGTAATATTTGAATGTAAAATATTAGATGATCGTTTTACCTTCTATCAGATCGGATTTTGGCCCTGGCTGACTGTTATCAGGGTCAGCAACATTTAGGATTTGCCCCTCTGCGGAGTCGCCTTTTGATGTTTCCTGATGGATATAAGATATACAATTAATATAACATTTCTCAAACACTAGATTACCATATATATAAAGCGGGAAGGATTAAACCTGGATTTACTTGACAAGTTCAGTATTGGACGGACAATTCACGGCCGCTCTATCAAGCAAATTTACATTAATATTTAAGGGACTTGTATCTACAACTGTTCTCTAATAACTTCTATCAGAACTGCAGCATTTACAAGGAGGAAGATTGTGATGATGGAGTGAGACAGAGGTAGAAATACAAGCTCCGCACCGCTGAGTGCAGACTATCACCACCGAGGATGGAGCCGCAGAGACAGGCCGCCATAGAATATCCTGTGTCTGCCTGGAGCGGAGAGGGGAAGGCCTCTATCATCATAAATCTGACCTTCTGCTATATGACTGGTAATCTGGAGAAGATCAGACAACAAGGACATGAGATGTAGAAGATGATGGATCCTTACCAGGCGCTCCAGTGAGTAGGCCGGATACTCCAGTACATACAGGACATTCTGGGCCAGTTGTTTAAAAAAGGCCAATTCTCCACTTTGGGATTTTTCTTCAGCCTATAAAGATGAAAATTAATAAGAAATGAAAATAATCAATAAAATTCATGAACATATATGGTATTGCCACGTTTGTTAAAGTCTGATCTGATAGGTGTTTGGTATCAATAAAAAACTGAGTTCACTTCGCAAAAAAAGGCTTTACTTAGTCCTATCAACAGAAAAATTACAATGTTATGGGTCTCTGAATATAGTGACACAAAGAACCATTTCATCTCAATTGGAATTTTTTTCCCCTTGTTTCAATACAATGTATGGTAAATAGGATGGAGACATTGAAAGCTGCAACTCATCCCAAAAAAGCAAGCCCTCACATGTCTATGCCAATGGAGAAATAACAAAGTTATGGCTCTTGAAAGAGAGTGAGGAAAAAATGAGAGCGGAAAAATGAAAAATTTTGTGGTCCATAAAGGGTTAACCAATCCTATTCCCTCCTCCCCCCGCATCCAGGACCTTCCCACCCCTAATTCAACTAACCCTTTAGATCCCACCCTCTCCTTTGTCATGTAGCCTGATTGCCCTGTTTTGACTCCAGGCTATTCTTATCTGGGTATTTGGCACAGGTTAAACTTAAACTTGTGTTCCATTATTATTTTCCATTATTATTATATATAATTTGTGCAGATTGTCTGCTACTTACCTGCTGTACTAATGTCCAGATGTTCTGCTGTAAATGCTCAAGATATTCTGAGCTTATACAACCTTGGTGGTATTTGGTCAGGCAATCTCTCACAAGCTCCATAACCAGCCGGTAAGTGAAGCTGAGGACGCCATCGGGTAGTGGTAGCACAAAGTCAGGGTCATAGGTGGTAAGAATCCCCTGGAGTAGTGCTAACACCTGAAGTCTGTCTGGAGGAATTCCAGACATTTCAAGTAATCCAAGTGCGGTCAGTATATGACTAGCTATATGGCTTATCACACCAACAGCAATGACACCGGAATGTCAAAGTGACAACAGGAGTGTAAAGACTTGTAGAAGTAGTGATGGTTAATTGTGATGTCATAATGGAAACTTGTGTTCTAATCTTAAAGGGGCATCTTACCTTATAAGGAAGTTGCCTTGCAACCCTTAAGTAGGCAACAATACAGGCTCAGCATCAGTACCAGATGCAGGCAAGGAGGAAAGCGCTATGGGTGCTTTACTCTTCTGATCAATTAGAGTCTTTTTATGTGAGATAAATTATTTATATCTGTTATACATAATAAAAATTATAGCATTTGTATCAATAAGAAATTCAGATTCCAGCGTCCGAGCGTGAGCGTCAGAGTGTCCGAGCGTGAGCGTCAGAGAGTGAGCGTCAGAGCGTGAGCGTGAGAGTCCGAGCGTGAGCAGCCGAGCGTGAGCGTCAGAGCGTGAGCATCAGAGCGTCAGAGTGTGAGTGTCAGAGCGTGAGAGCGTGAGTGTCTAAGGGTGAGTGTCTGAGGGTGTGAGGGTGAGTGTGTGAGGGTGAGCGTGTGAGTGTGAGCCGCTAAAAGGCCGCCATCTTGTTCTGAAATCCCGCGTCGCTGATTGACCGCGGCCTGACCAATCAGCGACGTGGGATTTCCAGGACAGAAAGACAGACAGAAAGACAGACAGACGGGATAAGGCAATTATATATATTAGATTACTATGAGGCTGATTCCACGGTATTACTATGAGGCTGATTCTATGGTATTACTATGAGGCTGATTCTATGGTAATACTATGAGGCTGATTCTATGGTATTACTATGAGGCTGATTCTATGATATTACTATGAGGCTGATTCTATGGTATTACTATGAGGCTGATTTGATGGTATTACTATGAGGCTGATTCTATGGTATTACTATGAGGCTGATTATATGGCATTACTTTGAGGCTGATTCTATGATATTACTATGAGGCTGATTCTATGGTATTACTATGAGGCTGATTCGATGGTATTACTATGAGGCTGATTAAATGGTATTACAATGAGGCTGATTAAATGGTATTACAATGAGGCTGATTCGATGGTATTACTATGAGGCTGATTCGATGGTATTACTATGAGGCTGATTAAATGGTATTACTATGAGGCTGATTAAATGGTATTACTATGAGGCTGATTAAATGGTATTACTATGAGGCTGATTAAATGGTATTACTATGAGGCTGATTCTATGGTATTACTATGAGGCTGATTCTATGGTATTACTATGAGGCTGATTAAATGGTATTACTATGAGGCTGATTCTATGGTATTACTATGAAGCTGATTCTATGGCATTACTATGAGGCTGATTCTATGGTATTACTATGAGGCAGATTCTATGGTATTACTATGAGGCTGATTCTATGGTATTACTATGAGGCTGATTATATGGTATCACTATGAGGCTGATTAAATGGTATTACTATGAGGCTGATTAAATGGTATTACTATGAGGCTGATTAAATGGTATTACTATGAGGCTGATTAAATGGTATTACTATGAGGCTGATTCTATAGTATTACTATGAGGCTGATTCTATGCTACTACTATGAGGCTGATTAAATGGTATTACTATGAGGCTGATTAAATGGTATTACTATGAGACTGATTTTATGGTATTACTATGAGGCTGATTTTATGTTATTACAATGAGGCTGAGTATATGGTATTACTATGAGGCTGATTCTATGCTACTACTATGAGGCTGATTAAATGGTATTACTATGAGGCTGATTAAATGGTATTACTATGAGGCTGATTCTATGGTATTACTATGAGGCTGATTTTATGTTATTACAATGAGGCTGAGTATATGGTATTACTATGAGGCTGAGTATATGGTATTACTATGAGGCTGATTCTATGGTATTACTATGAGGCTGATTATATGGTATTACTATGAGGCTGATTTTATGGTATTACTATGAGGCTGATTATATGGTATTACTATGAGGCTGATTTTATGTTATTACAATGAGGCTGAGTATATGGTATTACAATGAGGCTGATTATATGGCATTACTATGAGGCTGATTTTATGTTATTACAATGAGGCTGAGTATATGGTATTACCAAGATGCTGATTATATTTTATCACTATGAGGCTGATTCTATGGTATTACTATGAGGCTGATTACATGGTATTACTATGAGGCTGATTACATGGTATTACTATGAGGCTGATTCTATGGTATTACTATGAGGCTGATTTTATGGCATTACTATGAGGCTGATTATATGGTATTACTATGAGGCTGATTATATGGTATTACCAAGATGCTGATTATATTTTATCACTATGAGGCTGATTACATGGTATTACTATGAGGCTGATTTTATGGCATTACTATGAGGCTAAGACTATAAAGTTGACATGGTCATTACTAAGAGGGTGACATGGTATTATTATAATCATGAAAGCGCTCATATCATGTGGTGCAAGTGTACCTCTCTATATTCCTACAACTTTCAGAGAAGAACGGTGAGAAAATAACTTTCTGCCTCGAGCAAGACAAGACTGGCATCACCACTGCCAACAAGCATCTTAAGAAAACTAATCCCATATCTCACTGCCAAAAAGTATGTCATCCTTTCTTAAATTATCTTTTTTTTACGCTACTACCACTCTTACTTTAGAAAACCCAATGTTATACAAAATTGTTAAATGTGATCATTCAAATGGCATTAGATGTGATTTTTAGCAGGGCAATAATACACACAAAATACAAGGTTTTATCTCTTTTTTGAGATTGTGAGCATGTGCGACCACCAATCCTATAGTAAATAGAGCTGTGGTCGCACATGCTCACTAAGGCGTCATTCACACGATGCTCTTTGGGATCCTCGTTCTCATGATCGGAGACGGTCCCAGCGATCAGACCCTCATTGATCGTACATTCATCACCTAACCTGTGCATAAGTGATATATGTGTTGATTATGAGATAGCCCCTTTAATAGGCAGCCATATTTGGTTTCAAGATCATCCTAAAATAATAGGGAATCCTTTTTCTTACCGAGACAGAAGAGTAAGATGACGCAGAGAAGACACAGACCTCCCATGGCGCCCTGGAGTCGTTCTCAGTAACGATTCCAGTAATGTGAAAGCCGCTGGTGAATTTAATGTGCGGGGGAGGTGACACCTGCAAGGCAATAGCAACTGAATCCTCTTAATTGCATTGTATAAAAATTGCATAGAAATCACGTGTCTCATTAAATGTAGAATTTATATTTATTTTCTATTATTTTTTTTTCTTTTGGATCCCAGCCAGGGAAGAAATTAATGTGGATCCTTATTTACCTCAAAATCTGATGCAATTTAACCCATGCATGCCCTGGACCATAGGCGGATTATGAGGGCAATCTGGGCTACCGCCAGGGGTCTGATGCTACGGGGGAGCCCATGGCCAGATTGCCCTCAATATGGTGGTGCACATATCCCGGCAGGGAGCTTTCCTGGAGCTCCGCTGCCGACAATACAGAATAGCAGCGCAGCTCCGGGAGAGCCCCTGTCGCCTGTGCTGTGACGTGCCGACGCAATGACATCATCAGCCTGCACGCGCCATGCAAGGTTAGCATCTGTTTTTTTTTATTAATATGTGTATGGGATGTGTGCCTATATATATGGGCTATGTGAGGGCTCGTACTGTATATAGGAGCCTATGTGGGTGCTTATTCTGTATATAGGAGGCTTTGTGGGGGCTTATACTGTATATAGGAGGCTATGTCAGGGCTCATACTGTATATATGGAGGCTATGTGGGGCTCATACTATAGATAGGGAGCTATGTGCAGGCTCATACTATATATTGAAGGCTATGTGAGGGCTCATACTGTATATAGGAGGCTATGTGGAAGCTCATACTGTATATTGAAGGCTATGTGGGGGCTCATACTGTATATTGGAGGCTATGAGGGGGCTCATACTGTATATTTGGGGTTATGTGAGGGTTCATACTGTATCTAGGGGGCTGTGCGGGGGCTCATACTGTATGTAGAGGCTCAAACTGTATATAGGGGAACTGTGTGTGGGCTCATATTGTATGTAGGGGCCATGTGGGGGCATATTGCCCTGGGCTTCTGAGCTGTTATCCTTATTGCAGTACGGCTTATGGTGGTCTCCTTTTCTTGTCCTGATTGAAGGAATTCCCTGATGAACCACTGAATGACCAAAAGAGGGGAAAACGCGTCGGAAGAAGATGCCATTAAGCTAAGTACATAACTGTTTAGGCCATATAGGGTATATATGTATATGTATGTAAAAACACATCTGTTTAGACAAGCCTATCACCTCAACTCACCAACCTAACTCTCCCCTGTCCCCTCCTAAATGTTAATCTTAATCTGCTCCTGCCTATTCACCTGTCTCCACATCCTCCATGCCCCCAAATACCACACGGTAAATGCCCTTAGACAAATTCTGACTGATGACCATGTTCTTCCTATTGTGTCCCCCTATTTCCATATAGATTGTAAGCTTCTGAGCAGGACCCTCACTCCTCCTGTAACTGTTGAAATGTCATACATTGTATTGTTTATATTGTCTGTACATACATATATATATATATATATATATATATATATATATATATATATATATATATATATATATATACACAGTACAGACCAAAAGTTTGGACACACCTTCTCTTCTGCTAAGGACAGGCAACAAGCAGAAGAGACTTGTTTGGGCTAAAGAACACAAGGAATGGACATTAGACCAGTGGAAATCTGTGCTTTGGTCTGATGAGTCCAAATTTGAGATCTTTGGTTCCAACCACCGTGTCTTTGTGCGACGCAGAAAAGGTGAACGGATGGACTCTACATGCCTGGTTCCCACCGTGAAGCATGGAGGAGGAGGTGTGATGGTGTGGGGGTGCTTTGCTGGTGACACTGTTGGGGATTTATTCAAAATTGAAGGCATACTGAACCAGCATGGCTACCACAGCATCTTGCAGCGGCATGCTATTCCATCCGGTTTGCGTTTAGTTGGACCATCATTTATTTTTCAACAGGACAATGACCCCAAACACACCTCCAGGCTGTGTAAGGGCTATTTGACCAAGAAAGAGAGTGATGGGGGCTACGCCAGATGACCTGGCCTCCACAGTCACCAGACCTGAACCCAATCGAGATGGTTTGTGGTGAGCTGGACCGCAGAGTGAAGGCAAAAGGGCCAACAAGTGCTAAGCATCTCTGGGAACTCCTTCAAGATTGTTGGAAGACCATTTCCGGTGACTACCTCTTGAAGCTCATCAAGAGAATGCCAAGAGTGTGCAAAGCAGTCATCAAAGCAAAAGGTGGCTACTTTGAAGAACCTAGAATATAAGACATATTTTCAGTTGTTTCACACTTTTTTGTTAAGTATATAATTCCACATGTGTTAATTCATAGTTTTGATGCCTTCAGTGTGAATGTACAATTTTCATAGTCATGAAAATACAGAAAAATCTTTAAATGAGAAGATGTGTCCAAACTTTTCGTCTGTACTGTATATATGTACAATGGGGAAAAAAGTATTTAGTCAGCCACCAATTGTGCAAGTTCTCCCACTTAAAAAGATGAGTGAGGCCTGTAATTGACATCATAGGTCGACCTCAGCTATGAGAGACAAAATGAGAAAACAAATCCTGAAAATCACATTGTCCGATTTGGAAAGAACTTTTTTTTTTAAATTTTGGTGGAAAATAAGTATTTGGTCAATTACAAAAGTTCTTCTCAATACTTTGTTATATATCCTTTGTTGGCAATGACAGAGGTGAAACTTTTTCTGTAAGTCTTCACAAGGTTGGCACACACTGTTGCTGGTATGTTGGCCCATTCCTCCATGCAGATCTCCTCTAGAGCGGTGATGTTTTGGGGCTGTCGCTGGGAAACACGGACTTTCAGCTCCCTCCAAAGGTTTTCTATAGGGTTTAGATGTGGAGACTGGCTAGGCCATTCCAGGACCTTGAAATGCTTCTTACAAAGCCACTCCTTCATTGCCCTGGCGGTGTGCTTGGGATCATGGTCATGCTGAAAGACCCAGCCACATTTCATCTTCAATGCCTTTGCTGATGGAAGGAGGTTTGCACTCAAAATCTCACGATACATGGCCCCATTCATTCTTTCATGTACACGGATCAGTCGTCCTGGTCCCTTGGCAGAGAAACAGCCCCAAAGCATGATGTTGCCACCCCCATGCTTCACAGTAGGTATGGGACCCAGACATGTAATGGCTTAAGCAGGGGGACACGTCTGGCTCTGCAGGATCCCTGGCGGAGTAGTGTGTTACTGATGGTAGCCTGTGTAACATTGGTCCCAGCTCTCTGCAGGTCATTCACTAGGTCCCCCGTGTGGATCTAGAATTTTTGCTCACCGTTCTTGAGATCATTTTGACCCCACGGGGTGAGATCTTGTGTGGAGCCCCAGATCGATGGAGATTATCAGTGGTCTTGTATGTCACATTTTCTAATTATTGCTCCCACAGTTGATTTCTTCACACCAAGCTGCTCGCCTATTGCAGATTCAGTCTTCCCAGCCTGGTGCAGGGCTACAATTTTGTTTCTGGTGTCCTTCGACAGCTCTTTGGTCTTCACCATGGTGGAGTTTGGAGTGTGACTGTATGAGGATGCGGAAAGGTGTCTTTTATACTGATAACAAGTTCAAACAGGTGCCAGTACTACAGGTAATGAGTGGAGGACAGAGGAGCCAGTACTACAGGTAAATGAGTGGAGGACAGAGGAGCCAGTACTACAGGTAATGAGCGGAGGACAGAGGAGCCAGTACTACAGGTAATGAGTGGAGGACAGAGGAGCCAGTACTACAGGTAATGAGCGGAGGACAGAGGAGCCAGTACTACAGGTAATGAGTGGAGGACAGAGGAGCCAGTACTACAGGTAATGAGCGGAGGACAGAGGAGCCAGTACTACAGGTAAATGAGTGGAGGACAGAGGAGCCTCTTAAAGAAGAAGTTACAGGTCTGGGAGAGCCAGAAATCTTGCTTGTTTGTAATTGACCAAATACTTATTTTCCACCAAAATTTGAAAAAAAAAAATTCTTTCCAAATCGGACAATGTGATTTTCAGGATTTGTTTTCTCATTTTGTCTCTCATAGTTGAGGTCGACCTATGATGTCAATTACAGGCCTCGCTCATCCTTTTAAGTGGGAGAACTTGCACAATTGACGGCTGACTAAATACTTTTTTCCCCATTGTGTATATATATATATATATATATATATGTATATATATATATATATATATATATATATGTATATATATATATATATATATATATATATATATATATATATACACACACACACATACACACACATATACATTACCAACGGGCCTCACGAGAGACTGTTGTGGAGGCCACATCAAAAGGCTGAAACTAATTCTGCTCAATATTAATATTAACATATTAATTATCATTTTTTTATATTAATTGTATGACTTCATATTGAGCAGAATTAAGTATGCTGATATCCCCTATATACAGTATGAGCCCCCACGTACAATATATATATATATATATATATATATATATATGATAGTCCATATCCATAGAAACATTACTATGAGGTATATGGGTTTTTAAACTAACTAAACAGAGAATTTTTTAATGTTTTTATTTGTTATGGTTTACATGTTTAAGGGCCCCATGGGTTGACTGCTTTGGTTGTTGATTGAGGGGGCTATGTGGGGGCTCATACTGTATACAGGGGATGTCAGCATACTTAATTCTGCTCAATATTAAGTCATACAATTAATATAGAAAAACAATTATAAATAATATGTTAATATTAATATTGAGCAGAATTAGTTTCAGCCTTTTGGTGCATCCTCCACAACAGTCTCTCATATGGCCCCTTGGGAAAATTAATCTCCCCCCTGCTCTATTATGAATAGCGCTAGGTTATGTATTCTGTTGTGCGATGCGCTTTGACATGTGATGTGATACATCGAGTATCGAGAGGGGGGGGGCACACCTTCTAAACTGCCCAGGGTCCTGGCTTCTCTTAGACCACCACTTCTCTGGACTAATGGGAACGCATTATGACACATGACTTTGGGATAATCTGCAACAGAGTGACTGCCATGGTGCAGTTTTAAGGTGAATGCTGATGAAATCTGTAACAATGATACTCACTTGGGAGCGATGGGAGGTAAAACAGGAACCGTTTGTATTTAAAGTCTGGCTGGTTTATTTAAGTCCTCATAAACCGCATCACAGAAAAATTTCCTGCAGGGCTCTCCTCACCGCCTTCCGGATAGAAAAATCATCAGCTGACTTTGGGAGTCAGAGCTGCTACCATGCCTTGAACCTCCTCTGTAATTCAATCTGCAGCTTTTGCTGAAGCAGTTTACTTGTCTGTTGTGCCAGCTGTCACGGCTGTAGCTGTTGCGGTTGCAGCTGATGGGCTTGCACCAGGTGTTTAATCAGGTCCTCCATGCTGCCTGATGCTGCTCCGTGGCCTATAGCCACCGTCACCCACGACATGCAGTACTTCTGTAGTAATCACACGTGTTCCCTAGGAACGCTGCCCGCATTCTAAACCAAATGTAACAATGCTACTCACTTGGAGGTGATCCGAGGAATAACAGGAACCTTTACTATTTAAAGTCCGGCTGGTTTATTTCAGTCCTCATAAACCACATCACAGAAAACTTAAATACCACCTTTGTCCAGCAGCAAGTAAAACATAAAGTAATAAGTCCATACAATAGTGCTGGTTAGCCCAGCTGGCTTCTTAGTCCTTTAGCAAATTAACACAATCCAGGCGATCTGCAACCTCCATACCCCCAGCATGTGTGAGACAAACAGCTCTCAATTTACCCAATGAATCACACCCAGGGGAGGAGACATGGTGAGCAGCCATTTAGCTGCTCATAATCAACCTGTCATGGATGATTAATCCCTTTTAGTCCTATATGCACTAAGGCATTACTCCAAGTTTATCTCCCAGACACTAGGTGTCTGACGGTCACCTTACACAACAGTGTTTATTTTACCGTTCAAGGTACAAAAAAGTGGGAAAAAATAAGACCAAGTGTAAAATGTTGAAAATAAACCGCAATTCCGCCTGTTTGAGTTTTGTACGGCAGGTCAGTATGATTATGTATTATATATATACAAAACTGATTTTTAAAATTCAGAATTTTGTAAAAACATTTGTTTTTTGTTGCCAACTACTATTATACTTCTCTGTGGAGGTAGCTGTAGGTTTTATTGCTACCATTTTGGAGTACATATGATTTTATAACTTTTTATTGCATTTTTTTTTTTTTAGACTTGCAGCAACTAAAAAAACTGCATGTCTGGCACTTCATTTTTTGGTCTTTATATCATTTATGGGTTAATTAATTTTATATTACAATGAATCAGTATTCTGCCACCGATGTACGTGGGTGAGATGTGTCTGGGGGATGTGAGCACGGATCTCTGTACATGCAATGACAGGTAGTGTTACTCGCTAACCTCCACCCTTATTCTTGACCGACTGCATGTGGTAAATCCGGGAAGGACGATGTAGTGATAGTGAAGAATTTTAAGAACTTTAATTCACAGCACCTTGATGAGATGAGGGAAGATGAAGGGATGAAGATGAGGTAGAACGTGGAAGGTGGAGCGTAGAGGTGACACGAGAATCCTCTCTAAAGTCCTAATGCACGTGTTGCCAATATGGCTCTGACCACAAGAAAGGATGTGAGGAAACAAGATAGAAGGAGTTAAATAGAGAGAGGCATTGTGGGAATTACAGCTTCAACATTATTATAACAATGGCCAAAAGATGTCAGCAAAGTACAACAAACACTGTGACCATAATATCTATATGTAAAAGATGATAGCAGTAAACCATATAACATTAGTCAAATGTCCCTGAAATGGCTGAAAGCTTTTGCAGACGATTAGCTAACAGCACAATCAGACTTTTATGGGTGTAGAAATAACAAATATACCTCCCTTTTGTTATGTTATTCACTTCTTTATTTTTAGGTTGAGGAAAAGGAGTTAGTTTTAAACTTATAAGGTCCCCGTCGCCCCAACGCGCGTTTCGCCCTTTCTTCATCAGAACCTCATGTGTACCACCTTCTATCTATGTAAGTGCAATTATTCACCTTGACCCTCTTTTCTTTGGTGCTTATTATGGCATTTCTCTATAATAATGACAAGTAGATCTATGAGATGACGGTGTATATTTCTTTTTGTTACCTAAATCATAACTATACCGAGGCACTTGTCACTTTATATATTACTATGGTTTGGTAATTTAAAGCGCACCTGTCAGCAGGATTGTGCTTAGTGAACCACATACACTGCGAGGTGGGCGCCATTACACTGATTAAAATGATACCTTTGTTGATGAAATCCGTCCTGTGGTTCTTTTTTAATCTTTATTTTCATTCCTGAGATAATGAGATGCTCGTGCTTTGGGGCAACCTGTGAGGAGGGGCTATAACTGGTGCTCTGCTAATGTATTCCTATCTCTGCCTTCTGACAGATCACTGTGCCTTCAGTGACCTGCCTCCTATTTTAAATACTGTCTTTGTAATTGTGGTAGAAATCTAGAAATTTACGTGTAGCAAATCGGCCCCGCCGCCCGCACATGCGCAGTAGCATCTCTTGTTCGCCGAGAGATGCTACTGTGCAAGCGCGGCCCGTGGTGCCATACTGCTGCAGGCAAATTTCTTTTTCTCCAGAGAAATGGTACCGCTAGCAGCGTTTGCTCAGTAGCATTTCTCGTCAACCGATAGATGCTACTGCGCACGCGGTCCAAAAATGACTTGCAGCCAGAGTCCTCTACTACTGCGCAGTGCGTAGAGCGAGTGGTTATGGAGCGGTTCGTGCATTCCCTGCCCAGGCCAATACAGACTTGGGTTGCCCAGGGTGATCCCCGGAACGCTGATGAACTGGTTGGTCTGGTCGAGAGGTATCAGGGGGCCGAGGGTTCCTTGGTAAAGCAGCTCACTCCATAGTGGGGAACTCACCAGGGGGCGGAGGCCCAAAAAGGGATAGAGCGTCCAAGGGCCAAAGGGTTGGGGGAGGTAATGCCCAAGGTCCCTGCTGAAGATATATGTTGGAGATGTCACGGCCCAGGCCATATAGCCCCCCGCTGCCCCCTGGCCCCCGAGCAAATGGATGTAGCCTGGGCCGCCAGTGTTCTTACTATGCCTACCTCACCTGCAGTGTGGACAATCAGCCCAGTGAGGGGCCACAGCAGCATTGCTAATCTGCCCTACTGGGCACTTTCCCGGTGGGCCGCGGTGTGGCACTGCTTGGGGGGCCGCCAGCCCGTTTTTACGGCTGCCGGCCCCTTTAATTTTCTGGGTGCCTGCCCAGGTAGCTCGGCATCACCGGGGGCAGGGCGCTCGCGCACACAGCGAACGCTGTGACGCACACAGGTGGCTGGAGCTGGGAACGCACTGACACTGCTAAGTGTCAGCGCATTCTGTGAGCAGAGAGCATGCACTCTGCTCTCCCACCCGTGGCCCCAGGTCGCCCGCACACAAAGCAGCAGCGGCCTCGCCGGAACTGCAGGAAAAAAGGTAAACAGTACTTTGTGGGGCCATCATACCAAGGGGGCCATTGTATGTGGGGGCCATCATACCAAGGGGGCCATTATATGCGGGGGCCATCATACCAAGGGGGCCATTATATGTGGAGGCCATCATACCAAGGGGGCCATTGTATGTGGGGGCCATCATACCAAGGGGGCCATTGTATGTGGGGGCCATCATACCAAGGTGACTATTATATCATCTTTATCAATGATTTAGGTGAAGGAATTGAGGGTAAACTGATTAAATTTGCTGATGACACAAAGCTAGGAGGGATAGCTAACACTAGAGAAGAGAGAGAGAGGATTCAAAAAGACCTAAATAAACTGGAGCAGTGGGCAGCAACTAACAGAATGGTTTTTAACAGGGAAAAATGCAAAGTACTACATCTGGGCAATAAAAATGAAAAAAGCATATACAGAATGGGAGGAATAGAGCTAAGCAACAGTACATGTGAAAAAGACTTAGGTATACTAATAGATCATAGACTGAACATGAGTCAACACTGTGATGCAGCAGCAAAAAAGGCAAATACAATTTTGGGATGTATGAACAGAAGCATACAGTCTAGATCACGTGAAGAAGAGCGACCGGAATGCTGACCGGTCTGCAAACCATGTCCTATGAGGAACGGTTACAGGATTTGGGAGTGTTTAGCTTGCAAAAAAGAAGACTGAGAGGAGACTTAATAGCTGTCTACAAATATCTCAAGGCCTGTCACATTGAAGAAGGATCATCTTTATTCTCATTTGCACAAGGAAAGACTGGAAGCAATGGGATGAAACTGAATGGCAGGAGACACAGATTAGATATTAGAAAAAACTTTTTGACAGTGAGGGTGATCAATGAGTGGAACAGGCGGCCACGAGAGGTGGTGAGTTCCCCTTCAATGGACGTCTTAAAACAGAGGCTGGACAAACATCTATCTGAGAGGGTTTAGTGAATCCTGCTTTGAGCAGGGGGTTGGACCAGATGACCCAGGAGGTCCCCTCCAACTCTACCACTCTGACTCTATGATTCTATATGGGGGCCGTCATACTATGTACAGGGCTGTATGTGGAGCCATCATACTATGTACAGGGCTGTATGTGGAGCCATCATACTATGTACAGGGCTGTATGTGGAGCCATCATACTATGTACAGGGCTGTATGTGGAGTCATCATACTATGTACAGGACTGTATGTGGAGCCATCATACTATGTACAGGACTGTATGTGGAGCCGTCATACTATGTACAGGGCTGTATGTGGAGCCGTCATACTATGTACAGGGCTGTATGTGGAGCCATCATACTATGTACAGGACTGTATGTGGAGCCATCATACTATGTACAGGGCTGTATGTGGAGCCATCATACTATGTACAGGACTGTATGTGGAGCCATCATACTATGTACAGGACTGTATGTGGAGCCATCATACTATGTACAGGGCTGTATGTGGACCCATCATACTATGTACAGGGCTGTATGTGGAGCCATCATACTATGTACAGGGCTGTATGTGGAGCCATCATACTATGTACAGGGCTGTATGTGGAGTCATCATACTATGTACAGGGCTGTATGTGGAGTCATCATACTATGTACAGGGCTGTATGTGGGGACATCATACTATGTACAGGGCTGTATGTGGGGCCATCATACTATGTACAGGACTGTATGTGGAGCCATCATACTATGTACAGGGCTGTATGTGGACCCATCATACTATGTACAGGGCTGTATGTGGACCCATCATACTATGTACAGGGCTGTATGTGGAGCCATCATACTATGTACAGGGCTGTATGTGGAGCCATCATACTATGTACAGGGCTGTATGTGGAGTCATCATACTATGTACAGGGCTGTATGTGGAGCCATCATACTATGTACAGGGTTGTATGTGGAGTCATCATACTATGTACAGGGCTGTATGTGGGGACATCATACTATGTACAGGGCTGTATGTGGGGCCATCATACTATGTACAGGGCTGTATGTGGACCCATCATACTATGTACAGGGCTGTATGTGGACCCATCATACTATGTACAGGGCTGTATGTGGAGCCATCATACTATGTACAGGACTGTATGTGGAGCCATCATACTATGTACAGGGCTGTATGTGGGGCCATCTTATTACATGCAGAACTGTATGTGGAGCCATCATACTATGTGCAGGACTGTATGTGGAGCCATCATACTATGTACAGGACTGTATGTGGAGCCATCATACTATGTACAGGGCTGTATGTGGAGCCATCATACTATGTACAGGGCTGTATGTGGAGCCATCATACTATGTACAGGGCTGTATGTGGACCCATCATACTATGTACAGGGCTGTATGTGGAGCCATCATACTATGTACAGGACTGTATGTGGAGCCATCATACTATGTACAGGGCTGTATGTGGGGCCATCTTATTACATGCAGAACTGTATGTGGAGCCATCATACTATGTGCAGGACTGTATGTGGAGCCATCATACTATGTACAGGACTGTATGTGGAGCCATCATACTATGTACAGGGCTGTATGTGGAGCCATCATACTATGTACAGGGCTGTATGTGGAGCCATCATACTATGTACAGGGCTGTATGTGGACCCATCATACTATGTACAGGACTGTATGTGGAGCCATCATACTATGTACAGGGCTGTATGTGGGGCCATCTTATTACATGCAGAACTGTATGTGGAGCCATCATACTATGTGCAGGACTGTATGTGGAGCCATCATACTATGTACAGGACTGTATGTGGAGCCATCATACTATGTACAGGGCTGTATGTGGAGCCATCATACTATGTACAGGGCTGTATGTGGAGCCATCATACTATGTACAGGGCTGTATGCGGGCCATCTTATTACATGCAGAACTGTATGTGGAGCCATCATACTATGTACAAGACTGTATGTGGAGCCATCATACTATGTACAGGACTGTATGTGGCGCCATCATACTATGTACAGGGCTGTATGTGGAGCCATCATACTATGTACAGGACTGTATGTGGAGCCATCATACTATGTGCAGGGCTGTATGTTTGGTCATCATACTATGTGCAGGGCTGTATGTGGAGTCATCATACTATGTACAGGGCTGTATGTGGAGCCATCATACTATGTACAGGGCTGTATGTGGAGCCATCATACTATGTACAGGGCTGTATGTGGAGCCATCATACTATGTACAGGGCTGTATGTGGACCCATCATACTATGTACAGGGCTGTATGTGGAGCCATCATACTATGTACAGGACTGTATGTGGAGCCATCATACTATGTACAGGGCTGTATGTGGGGCCATCTTATTACATGCAGAACTGTATGTGGAGCCATCATACTATGTGCAGGACTGTATGTGGAGCCATCATACTATGTACAGGACTGTATGTGGAGCCATCATACTATGTACAGGGCTGTATGTGGAGCCATCATACTATGTACAGGGCTGTATGTGGAGCCATCATACTATGTACAGGGCTGTATGTGGAGCCATCATACTATGTACAGGACTGTATGTGGAGCCATCATACTATGTACAGGGCTGTATGTGGGGCCATCTTATTACATGCAGAACTGTATGTGGAGCCATCATACTATGTGCAGGACTGTATGTGGAGCCATCATACTATGTACAGGACTGTATGTGGAGCCATCATACTATGTACAGGGCTGTATGTGGAGCCATCATACTATGTACAGGGCTGTATGTGGAGCCATCATACTATGTACAGGGCTGTATGCGGGCCATCTTATTACATGCAGAACTGTATGTGGAGCCATCATACTATGTGCAGGACTGTATGTGGAGCCATCATACTATGTACAGGACTGTATGTGGAGCCATCATACTATGTACAGGGCTGTATGTGGAGCCATCATACTATGTACAGGGCTGTATGTGGAGCCATCATACTATGTACAGGGCTGTATGTGGAGCCATCATACTATGTACAGGGCTGTATGCGGGCCATCTTATTACATGCAGAACTGTATGTGGAGCCATCATACTATGTGCAGAACTGTATGTGGAGTCATCATACTATGTGCAGGACTGTATGTGGAGCCATCATACTATGTACAGGACTGTATGTGGAGTCATCATACTATGTACAGGACTGTATGTGGGGCCATCATACTATGTACAGAACTGTATGCGGGCCATCTTATTACATGCAGAACTGTATGTGGAGCCATCATACTATGTACAGGGCTGTATGTGGAGCCATCATACTATGTACAGGGCTGTATGTGGAGCAATCATACTATGTACAGGACTGTATGTGAAGTCATCATACTATGTACAGGGCTGTATGTGGAGCCATCATACTATGTACAGGGCTGTATGTGGAGCAATCATACTATGTACAGGACTGTATGTGAAGTCATCATACTATGTACAGGGCTGTATGTGGAGCCATCATACTATGTACAGAACTGTATGCGGGCCATCTTATTACATGCAGAACTGTATGTGGAGCCATCATACTATGTACAGGGCTGTATGTGGAGCCATCATACTATGTACAGGGCTGTATGTGGAGCCATCATACTATGTACAGAACTGTATGCGGGCCATCTTATTACATGCAGAACTGTATGTGGAGCCATCATACTATGTACAGGGCTGTATGTGGAGTCATCATACTATGTACAGGGCTGTATGTGGAGCCATCATACTATGTACAGGGCTGTATGTGGAGTCATCATACTATGTACAGGGCTGTATGTGGAGCCATCATACTATGTACAGGGCTGTATGTGGAGTCATCATACTATGTACAGGGCTGTATGTGGAGCCATCATACTATGTACAGGGCTGTATGTGGAGTCATCATACTATGTACAGGGCTGTATGTGGAGCCATCATACTATGTACAGGGCTGTATGTGGGGCCATCATACTATGTACAGGGCTGTACGTGGGGCCATCATACTATGTACAGGGCTGTATGTGGAGCCATCATACTATGTACAGGGCTGTATGTGGAGTCATCATACTATGTACAGGGCTGTATGTGGAGCCATCATACTATGTACAGGGCTGTATGTGGAGCCATCATACTATGTACAGGGCTGTATGTGGAGCAATCATACTATGTACAGGGCTGTATGTGGAGCCATCATACTATGTACAGGGCTGTATGTGGAGTCATCATACTATGTACAGGGCTGTATGTGGAGCCATCATACTATGTACAGGGCTGTATGTGGAGCCATCATACTATGTACAGGGCTGTATGTGGAGCCATCATACTATGTACAGGGCTGTATGTGGAGCCATCATACTATGTACAGGGCTGTATGTGGAGTCATCATACTGTGTACAGGGCTGTATGTGGAGCCATCATACTATGTACAGGGCTGTATGTGGAGCCATCATACTATGTACAGGGCTGTATGTGGAGCCATCATACTATGTACAGGACTGTATGTGGAGCCATCATACTATGTACAGGGCTGTATGTGGAGTCATCATACTATGTACAGGGCTGTATGTGGAGCCATCATACTATGTACAGGGCTGTATGTGGAGTCATCATACTATGTACAGGGCTGTATGTGGAGCCATCATACTATGTACAGGGCTGTATGTGGAGTCATCATACTGTGTACAGGGCTGTATGTGGAGCCATCATACTATGTACAGGGCTGTATGTGGAGCCATCATACTATGTACAGGGCTGTATGTGGAGCCATCATACTATGTACAGGGCTGTATGTGGAGCCATCATACTATGTACAGGGCTGTATGTGGAGTCATCATACTATGTACAGGACTGTATGTGGAGCCATCATACTATGTACAGGACTGTATGTGGAGTCATCATACTATGTACAGGACTGTATGTGGAGCCGTCATACTATGTACAGGGCTGTATGTGGAGCCATCATACTATGTACAGGGCTGTATGTGGAGCAATCATACTATGTATAGGACTGTATGTGGAGTCATCATACTATGTACAGGACTGTATGTGGAGCCGTCATACTATGTACAGGGCTGTATGTGGAGCAATCATACTATGTATAGGACTGTATGTGGAGCCATCATACTATGTACAGGACTGTATGTGGAGCCATCATACTATGTGCAGGGCTGTATGTGGAGTCATCATACTATGTACAGGACTGTATGTGGAGCCATCATACTATGTACAGGGCTGTATGTGGAGTCATCATACTATGTACAGGACTGTATGTGGAGTCATCATACTATGTATAGGACTGTATGAGAAGTCATCATACTATGTGCAGGGCTGTATGTGGAGCAATCATACTATGTATAGGACTGTATGAGAAGTCATCATACTATGTACAGGGCTGTATGTGGAGCCATCATACTATGTACAGGGCTGTATGTGGAGCCATCATACTATGTACAGGGCTGTATGTGGAGCCATCATACTATGTACAGGACTGTATGTGAAGTCATCATACTATGTGCAGGGCTGTATGTGGAGTCATCATACTATGTACAGGACTGTATGTGGAGTCATCATACTATGTACAGGACTGTATGTGGAGTCATCATACTATGTACAGGACTGTATGTGGAGTCATCATACTATGTACAGGACTGTATGTGGAGCCGTCATACTATGTACAGGGCTGTATGTGGAGCCATCATACTATGTACAGGGCTGTATGTGGAGCAATCATACTATGTACAGGGCTGTATGTGGAGCAATCATACTATGTACAGGGCTGTATGTGGAGCCATCATACTATGTACAGGGCTGTATGTGGAGTCATCATACTATGTACAGGGCTGTATGTGGAGCCATCATACTATGTACAGGGCTGTATGTGGAGCCATCATACTATGTACAGGGCTGTATGTGGAGCCATCATACTATGTACAGGGCTGTATGTGGAGCCATCATACTATGTACAGGGCTGTATGTGGAGCCATCATACTATGTACAGGGCTGTATGTGGAGCCATCATACTATGTACAGGACTGTATGTGGAGCCATCATACTATGTACAGGGCTGTATGTGGAGCCATCATACTATGTACAGGGCTGTATGTGGAGTCATCATACTATGTACAGGACTGTATGTGGAGCCATCATACTATGTACAGGACTGTATGTGGAGCCGTCATACTATGTACAGGGCTGTATGTGGAGCCATCATACTATGTACAGGGCTGTATGTGGAGCAATCATACTATGTATAGGACTGTATGTGGAGTCATCATACTATGTACAGGACTGTATGTGGAGCCGTCATACTATGTACAGGGCTGTATGTGGAGCAATCATACTATGTATAGGACTGTATGTGGAGTCATCATACTATGTACAGGGCTGTATGTGGAGCCGTCATACTATGTACAGGGCTGTATGTGGAGCCATCATACTATGTACAGGGCTGTATGTGGAGCAATCATACTATGTATAGGACTGTATGAGAAGTCATCATACTATGTACAGGGCTGTATGTGGAGCAATCATACTATGTACAGGGCTGTATGTGGAGCCATCATACTATGTACAGGGCTGTATGTGGAGCCATCATACTATGTACAGGACTGTATGTGAAGTCATCATACTATGTACAGGGCTGTATGTGGAGCCATCATACTATGTACAGGACTGTATGTGGAGCCATCATACTATGTACAGGGCTGTATGTGGAGCCATCATACTATGTACAGGACTGTATGTGGAGTCATCATACTATGTACAGGACTGTATGTGGAGTCATCATACTATGTACAGGACTGTATGTGGAGTCATCATACTATGTACAGGACTGTATGTGGAGCCGTCATACTATGTACAGGGCTGTATGTGGAGCCATCATACTATGTACAGGGCTGTATGTGGAGCAATCATACTATGTATAGGACTGTATGTGGAGTCATCATACTATGTACAGGACTGTATGTGGAGCCATCATACTATGTACAGGGCTGTATGTGGAGCAATCATACTATGTATAGGACTGTATGAGAAGTCATCATACTATGTACAGGGCTGTATGTGGAGTCATCATACTATGTACAGGGCTGTATGTGAAGTCATCATACTATGTACAGGGCTGTATGTGGAGCCATCATACTATGTACAGGGCTGTATGTGGAGCCATCATACTATGTACAGGGCTGTATGTGGAGTCATCATACTATGTACAGGGCTGTATGTGGAGTCATCATACTATGTACAGGGCTGTATGTGGAGCAATCATACTATGTACAGGGCTGTATGTGGAGTCATCATACTATGTACAGGGCTGTATGTGGAGCAATCATACTATGTACAGGGCTGTATGTGGAGTCATCATACTATGTACAGGGCTGTATGTGGAGCAATCATACTATGTACAGGACTGTATGTGGAGTCATCATACTATGTACAGGACTGTATGTGAAGTCATCATACTATGTACAGGGCTGTATGTGGAGCCATCATACTATGTACAGGGCTGTATGTGAAGTCATCATACTATGTACAGGGCTGTATGTGGAGCCATCATACTATGTACAGGACTGTATGTGAAGTCATCATACTATGTACAGGGCTGTATGTGAAGTCATCATACTATGTACAGGACTGTATGTGAAGTCATCATACTATGTACAGGGCTGTATGTGGAGCCATCATACTATGTACAGGACTGTATGTGAAGTCATCATACTATGTACAGGGCTGTATGTGGAGCCATCATACTATGTACAGGGCTGTATGTGAAGTCATCATACTATGTACAGGGCTGTATGTGGAGCCATCATACTATGTACAGGACTGTATGTGAAGTCATCATACTATGTACAGGGCTGTATGTGAAGTCATCATACTATGTACAGGGCTGTATGTGGAGTCATCATACTATGTGCAGGGCTGTATGTGGAGCCATCATACTATGTACAGGACTGTATGTGAAGTCATCATACTATGTACAGGGCTGTATGTGGAGTCATCATACTATGTACAGGGCTGTATGTGGAGCCATCATACTATGTACAGGACTGTATGTGAAGTCATCATACTATGTACAGGGCTGTATGTGGAGTCATCATACTATGTACAGGACTGTATGTGAAGTCATCATACTATGTACAGGACTGTATGTGGAGTCATCATACTATGTACAGGACTGTATGTGAAGTCATCATACTATGTACAGGGCTGTATGTGAAGTCATCATACTATGTACAGGACTGTATGTGGAGCCATCATACTATGTACAGGACTGTATGTGGAGTCATCATACTATGTACAGGACTGTATGTGAAGTCATCATACTATGTACAGGACTGTATGTGGAGTCATCATACTATGTACAGGACTGTATGTGAAGTCATCATACTATGTACAGGACTGTATGTGGAGTCATCATACTATGTACAGGACTGTATGTGGAGTCATCATACTATGTACAGGACTGTATGTGGAGTCATCATACTATGTACAGGACTGTATGTGAAGTCATCATACTATGTACAGGACTGTATGTGGAGCCATCATACTATGTACAGGGCTGTATGTGGAGCCATCATACTATGTACAGGACTGTATGTGGAGTCATCATACTATGTACAGGACTGTATGTGAAGTCATCATACTATGTACAGGACTGTATGTGAAGTCATCATACTATGTACAGGGCTGTATGTGGAGTCATCATACTATGTACAGGACTGTATGTGAAGTCATCATACTATGTACAGGGCTGTATGTGGAGCCATCATACTATGTACAGGGCTGTATGTGGAGTCATCATACTATGTACAGGACTGTATGTGGAGCCATCATACTATGTACAGGACTGTATGTGGAGCCATCATACTATGTACAGGGCTGTATGTGGAGTCATCATACTATGTACAGGGCTGTATGTGGAGTCATCATACTATGTACAGGGCTGTATGTGGAGCCATCATACTATGTACAGGGCTGTATGTGGAGCCATCATACTATGTACAGGGCTGTATGTGGAGTCATCATACTATGTACAGGACTGTATGTGAAGTCATCATACTATGTACAGGGCTGTATGTGGAGTCATCATACTATGTACAGGACTGTATGTGAAGTCATCATACTATGTACAGGACTGTATGTGGAGTCATCATACTATGTACAGGGCTGTATGTGGAGTCATCATACTATGTACAGGGCTGTATGTGGAGCCATCATACTATGTACAGGACTGTATGTGAAGTCATCATACTATGTACAGGGCTGTATGTGGAGTCATCATACTATGTACAGGGCTGTATGTGGAGCCATCATACTATGTACAGGGCTGTATGTGGAGCCATCATACTATGTACAGGGCTGTATGTGGAGTCATCATACTATGTACAGGGCTGTATGTGGAGCCATCATACTATGTACAGGACTGTATGTTTAGTCATCATACTATGTACAGGGCTGTATGTGGAGTCATCATACTATGTACAGGACTGTATGTGAAGTCATCATACTATGTACAGGACTGTATGTGGAGTCATCATACTATGTACAGGACTGTATGTGAAGTCATCATACTATGTACAGGGCTGTATGTGGAGTCATCATACTATGTACAGGACTGTATGTGAAGTCATCATACTATGTACAGGACTGTATGTGGAGCCATCATACTATGTACAGGGCTGTATGTGGAGCCATCATACTATGTACAGGACTGTATGTGAAGTCATCATACTATGTACAGGACTGTATGTGGAGCCATCATACTATGTACAGGGCTGTATGTGGAGCCATCATACTATGTACAGGGCTGTATGTGGAGTCATCATACTATGTACAGGGCTGTATGTGGAGCCATCATACTATGTACAGGGCTGTATGTGGAGCCATCATACTATGTACAGGGCTGTATGTGGAGTCATCATACTATGTACAGGGCTGTATGTGAAGTCATCATACTATGTACAGGGCTGTATGTGAAGCCATCATACTATGTACAGGGCTGTATGTGGAGTCATCATACTATGTACAGGGCTGTATGTGGAGCCATCATACTATGTACAGGGCTGTATGTGGAGCCATCATACTATGTACAGGACTGTATGTGAAGTCATCATACTATGTACAGGGCTGTATGTGGAGTCATCATACTATGTACAGGGCTGTATGTGGAGCCATCATACTATGTACAGGGCTGTATGTGGAGCCATCATACTATGTACAGGGCTGTATGTGGAGCCATCATACTATGTACAGGGCTGTATGTGGAGTCATCATACTATGTACAGGACTGTATGTGAAGTCATCATACTATGTACAGGGCTGTATGTGGAGTCATCATACTATGTACAGGGCTGTATGTGGAGCAATCATACTATGTACAGGACTGTATGTGGAGTCATCATACTATGTACAGGACTGTATGTGAAGTCATCATACTATGTACAGGGCTGTATGTGGAGCCATCATACTATGTACAGGGCTGTATGTGAAGTCATCATACTATGTACAGGGCTGTATGTGGAGCCATCATACTATGTACAGGACTGTATGTGAAGTCATCATACTATGTACAGGGCTGTATGTGAAGTCATCATACTATGTACAGGGCTGTATGTGGAGTCATCATACTATGTGCAGGGCTGTATGTGGAGCCATCATACTATGTACAGGACTGTATGTGAAGTCATCATACTATGTACAGGGCTGTATGTGGAGTCATCATACTATGTACAGGGCTGTATGTGGAGCCATCATACTATGTACAGGACTGTATGTGAAGTCATCATACTATGTACAGGGCTGTATGTGGAGTCATCATACTATGTACAGGACTGTATGTGAAGTCATCATACTATGTACAGGACTGTATGTGGAGTCATCATACTATGTACAGGACTGTATGTGAAGTCATCATACTATGTACAGGGCTGTATGTGAAGTCATCATACTATGTACAGGACTGTATGTGGAGCCATCATACTATGTACAGGACTGTATGTGGAGTCATCATACTATGTACAGGACTGTATGTGAAGTCATCATACTATGTACAGGACTGTATGTGGAGTCATCATACTATGTACAGGACTGTATGTGAAGTCATCATACTATGTACAGGACTGTATGTGGAGTCATCATACTATGTACAGGACTGTATGTGGAGTCATCATACTATGTACAGGACTGTATGTGGAGTCATCATACTATGTACAGGACTGTATGTGAAGTCATCATACTATGTACAGGACTGTATGTGGAGCCATCATACTATGTACAGGGCTGTATGTGGAGCCATCATACTATGTACAGGACTGTATGTGGAGTCATCATACTATGTACAGGACTGTATGTGAAGTCATCATACTATGTACAGGACTGTATGTGAAGTCATCATACTATGTACAGGGCTGTATGTGGAGTCATCATACTATGTACAGGACTGTATGTGAAGTCATCATACTATGTACAGGGCTGTATGTGGAGCCATCATACTATGTACAGGGCTGTATGTGGAGTCATCATACTATGTACAGGACTGTATGTGGAGCCATCATACTATGTACAGGACTGTATGTGGAGCCATCATACTATGTACAGGGCTGTATGTGGAGTCATCATACTATGTACAGGGCTGTATGTGGAGTCATCATACTATGTACAGGGCTGTATGTGGAGCCATCATACTATGTACAGGGCTGTATGTGGAGCCATCATACTATGTACAGGGCTGTATGTGGAGTCATCATACTATGTACAGGACTGTATGTGAAGTCATCATACTATGTACAGGGCTGTATGTGGAGTCATCATACTATGTACAGGACTGTATGTGAAGTCATCATACTATGTACAGGACTGTATGTGGAGTCATCATACTATGTACAGGACTGTATGTGAAGTCATCATACTATGTACAGGACTGTATGTGGAGTCATCATACTATGTACAGGGCTGTATGTGGAGTCATCATACTATGTACAGGGCTGTATGTGGAGCCATCATACTATGTACAGGACTGTATGTGAAGTCATCATACTATGTACAGGGCTGTATGTGGAGTCATCATACTATGTACAGGGCTGTATGTGGAGCCATCATACTATGTACAGGGCTGTATGTGGAGCCATCATACTATGTACAGGGCTGTATGTGGAGTCATCATACTATGTACAGGGCTGTATGTGGAGCCATCATACTATGTACAGGACTGTATGTTTAGTCATCATACTATGTACAGGGCTGTATGTGGAGCCATCATACTATGTACAGGACTGTATGTGGAGTCATCATAC
Source organism: Phyllobates terribilis (assembly GCF_046119375.1). NCBI lineage: Eukaryota > Metazoa > Chordata > Amphibia > Anura > Dendrobatidae > Phyllobates > Phyllobates terribilis. The sequence continues at coordinate 2,102 of NW_027363159.1, read as the reverse complement.
TATGTACAGGACTGTATGTGAAGTCATCATACTATGTACAGGACTGTATGTGGAGTCATCATACTATGTACAGGACTGTATGTGAAGTCATCATACTATGTACAGGGCTGTATGTGGAGTCATCATACTATGTACAGGACTGTATGTGAAGTCATCATACTATGTACAGGACTGTATGTGGAGCCATCATACTATGTACAGGACTGTATGTGGAGCCATCATACTATGTACAGGACTGTATGTGGAGCCATCATACTATGTACAGGGCTGTATGTGGAGCCATCATACTATGTACAGGACTGTATGTGAAGTCATCATACTATGTACAGGACTGTATGTGGAGCCATCATACTATGTACAGGGCTGTATGTGGAGCCATCATACTATGTACAGGGCTGTATGTGGAGTCATCATACTATGTACAGGGCTGTATGTGGAGCCATCATACTATGTACAGGGCTGTATGTGGAGCCATCATACTATGTACAGGGCTGTATGTGGAGTCATCATACTATGTACAGGGCTGTATGTGGAGCCATCATACTATGTACAGGACTGTATGTGAAGTCATCATACTATGTACAGGGCTGTATGTGGAGCCATCATACTATGTACAGGGCTGTATGTGGAGTCATCATACTATGTACAGGGCTGTATGTGGAGCCATCATACTATGTACAGGGCTGTATGTGGAGCCATCATACTATGTACAGGACTGTATGTGAAGTCATCATACTATGTACAGGGCTGTATGTGGAGTCATCATACTATGTACAGGGCTGTATGTGGAGCCATCATACTATGTACAGGGCTGTATGTGGAGCCATCATACTATGTACAGGGCTGTATGTGGAGCCATCATACTATGTACAGGGCTGTATGTGGAGTCATCATACTATGTACAGGACTGTATGTGAAGTCATCATACTATGTACAGGGCTGTATGTGGAGTCATCATACTATGTACAGGGCTGTATGTGGAGCCATCATACTATGTACAGGACTGTATGTGAAGTCATCATACTATGTACAGGGCTGTATGTGGAGTCATCATACTATGTACAGGGCTGTATGTGGAGCCATCATACTATGTACAGGGCTGTATGTGGAGCCATCATACTATGTACAGGGCTGTATGTGGAGTCATCATACTATGTACAGGACTGTATGTGAAGTCATCATACTATGTACAGGGCTGTATGTGGAGCCATCATACTATGTACAGGGCTGTATGTGGAGTCATCATACTATGTACAGGGCTGTATGTGGAGCCATCATACTATGTACAGGGCTGTATGTGGAGTCATCATACTATGTACAGGACTGTATGTGGAGTCATCATACTATGTACAGGACTGTATGTGAAGTCATCATACTATGTACAGGGCTGTATGTGAAGTCATCATACTATGTACAGGGCTGTATGTGGAGCCATCATACTATGTACAGGGCTGTATGTGAAGTCATCATACTATGTACAGGGCTGTATGTGGAGCCATCATACTATGTACAGGGCTGTATGTGAAGTCATCATACTATGTACAGGGACTTGTATGTGGAGTCCATCCATCTATGTACAGGACTGTATGTGAAGTCATCATACTATGTACAGGGCTGTATGTGGAGTCATCATACTATGTACAGGGCTGTATGTGGAGCCATCATACTATGTACAGGGCTGTATGTGAGTCATCATACTATGTACAGGACTGTATGTGAAGTCATCATACTATGTACAGGGCTGTATGTGGAGTCATCATACTATGTACAGGGCTGTATGTGGAGCCATCATACTATGTACAGGACTGTATGTGAAGTCATCATACTATGTACAGGGCTGTATGTGGAGTCATCATACTATGTACAGGGCTGTATGTGGAAGTCATCATACTATGTACAGGGCTGTATGTGGAGCCATCATACTATGTACAGGGCTGTATGTGGAGTCATCATACTATGTACAGGGCTGTATGTGGAGTCATCATACTATGTACAGGGCTGTATGTGGAGTCATCATACTATGTACAGGGCTGTATGTGGAGCCATCATACTATGTACAGGGCTGTATGTGGAGCCATCATACTATGTACAGGGCTGTATGT